>NC_056670.1:4225000-4525000 GCF_018350195.1 Panthera tigris
ATGGTTTCACAGAAAGCCTAGAAAAGGCAGACACGTAGGCCTCTTCATACTGGCAGGGATCGCGTAGTAGAGGGGAAAACTTGAGTTACAGAGAGAACGTCAGACCCAGCGCCATTCAGTCACTGCTACCCTAAAAAGGAACTTAGGAGGCACGGGCTCTTAGAGCTAGTTTTATTTCTAATGAAATGCAAGGGCAGATATTCACAACCCTCGCTGAAAAATGCTACACAATACAGAAAAGGGCTGACAGTGCATAATTTACACGGGTCTGGAATATTTTCATTCAGTGCAAACAGACACTTCCTCTGAGGGACATTTGTCAAATGTTTTCATCGATACTGTTTCTTGGAAGTTATACGGTTTAGATTCTGAAATAGTGGAACTTTTAACCACCAGAAAGCAAATATGGAGTTGAATCTTAGCCATGTGATCTCTAAAACTCTGGTCTCTTCAGCAAAATAGAAGTCATATCAATGTAAACATAAATCTATTTTTCTTGTGCAATTATGCAAAACATTTGTTTGAACTTTCTGTTCTTCATTTTCAATTGATTGCTCTGGCTTTGTAAAAACTGCATAACTAGCCTACAGAAACCTTACAGTAAAAGATGCTGATACTCCAAATTACACTTCTTTCCTTCCTGCATGTTGTGTCCACTAGCAACACTCCAATAATGAAGGCAAATTAGTGGGTGAGATTTCTTCACTGACTGATTTTGTGGTGGGATCTATGCAAGAGGTGATTATTACACATGAGATGCTTAAAAAAATGCCAATGTATCAAATACTCTTTCATTTACAAAAATTAATTTCAGTTGCAATATGGAGGTCTCAAAAATGGGGAAAAAAAATTGCCATTTGCATCGGCACACCTGCTGTTAAAGTCCAAGAGAGCAAAATGGCCACCCAAGCACTCTACATACGGCTGGAGGAACTTAAAGGGAATCTTCCACGGGATTCCTTTTTCTTACCCATCAAGCATGCACTGTTACGTAAGGTGTCAACTTGACTAACCGAGTATACCACATTGCAGAGAATCTTTCCTTTCAATTCTGGGTTATTTGAGCAAAAAATGAAACGTGTAACATTTAGTAGGTGAAAGTGAAGCATTAGAAGATTTTACTCTCTGGATGCCATGGTGGTTAGTTAGAGGCAGCGACCACCGGGTTTGGACACCGGCGAATTCCATTTTGTCCCCATTCTGCCACGCTCCACATTAAATTCTTCCCCAGCCAGCACTCTGCTGGAATAGTGACCCCCGGCCCACCGGCAAACTTAGAGGAGTGCCCCCCACCGCTCCCACAATGTGTAGCCTTATTCTTGCAAACTTACTTTCCCTAACACTCACACTACTTCTGCTTCTCTAATGGGAATCTAATAAATCAGGGTTTTTTTTTTAAATATCAAAACTGTGTGTCTATCACATATCAACAAGTTACATCACCAAATTAAAGGAAAAATGTACCGGTATGGTTTGTAATTTATAGAAAGTGTAGGACTCTTCGAAAATTTCAGAAAGGCAACCGTGCAGACAGTATCCTTTTTCTTTCTAATCATCAATTACCATATGCTTTATTTTGAGCTGTCTCTTATTTGCCTTGATATGTCTGTTTTTTGCTACTAAAATGGTCCTCCTTTGTTATTGATTGTTAATTTTTTATTGCAAGTGCATATAGACGCATATCAACTTTCCTTTAGAAAGGAATTTCCCTTAGGAATTGCTGATCTGACATAAAATGACATATACGGTTCATATTCTGAGACAAGAAAATTTTAATATAAATAAAAATATGTTAACTTCTAGCAATTTCAGAATTCAGAAGTGAATTACAGGGATGCAACAAGGCACTATGTTGCCAGTGACTTCTAAAACCTTTACTGGTCAGCCTGCCACACTGCCCCTGGTTCAGCTGTGTCTCTCCTTGAGTCATTACTGATGAACAGGACAATTATGTGGTCTTGCTTCAATATTTTTCTCTCTTGCATTGAACTTCTTCCAGATTCTGGACTAACTATGACCTTTTCTGAACCTTGACCTCCATCCCCTCCACTCTGATTAATATTCGAAGAACTATTCCTGCTCTAAGCTGTGCGTCATTATTTTTATAAATATCTACATGTCTGAAAGACTCAAGTTTCCTAAGATTTTTAAAACTGAATTTACATTTAAATGCAATTCAGTATAATGAAAATAAAAATCCTCCAAAAAATTCTATTTCATTTCTAGTTGTAAAATTAGGACTGTAGGATTATATAAGCCACAAAAACGAAAGCATTTAAATTAAGTACAATATATTTTTGTAAAATGCTATCCATACACTAATAGAAACTGGTTACTTTTAATGTATGGTATATCACCCTAGGCCATGTCAGCATTTTATAAGTTATTATCTACCATAAAATGGGGAAGGGGAGGGACAGCCTACCCAAAGTGATTATATCTCATAGAAGACAAAGTCTATTTTAAATGTTTGAGTGTTCAGAGAAGAGTAAATCTTTTGTATATTACTGATGTAAAATTACTGATTTACATTCTAATTTTGCTTCTATAACTTCTAAATGGACGGACGGAGAAAATAAATGTGTTTGTACTTACACTTGTAGATAAGGGACACACTCTAGGCATCCTGTCCCCAAGTTCTACCTGTGGATGCTCTTGCCTTTGGGCACACCCCCTCCTGTTGACTGTGGATGGGGCTGCGGATTGCTCCTAAATGAGAGAATATGGAAAACGCGAAGGGAAGCTGCTCCTTGGGTTTTGCTTCCGTTTAACTCCATTTGCATGCAGACTTGCTCTTTTCCTGTCTTGTGGCCTTGAAGAAGCCAGCTGCCATGTTGCAAATTGGCCTATGGAGAGTCCCATGGCAGGAAAATGAGGGCAGCCTCTAGGAGCTGAGGGCGACCCTGTGATAGACTGCAAAAACCCGAAGGTATCAGTCCCTCGGCTGCAAGGAAATGTGTTCTGCTGATACCCAGGTGAGCTAAGAAGCAGATTTTTTTCCATTGAGTCTCCAGATGAGAAAGTTTTCTACCAACCCTGTGGCTACAGCCAGGCGAGATTCTAAAGCTGGGACCCCGCAAACCTGCCCAGACTTCCAACATACAAAACCTGAGATAATAAATATTTGTTGTTGTAAGCTGTTAAGTGTGTGTTGATCTGTGGCACACTGACAGATAACTGATACACTAGCATACACACATTTGTACATCTATCCATGAGTTCATACTAATCGCTCCTATTTCAACACAACAGACATGATTCTAGCCCTCTTCCTCTCCTTAGTTGTAATTCCTTTCTCCTACAATGAGAGATGTGACCCTCATTAACCACTGTATATTTTATTTGCCCGATTTTATTATACACATATGGTAGTTTCAGAATTTCTAACTTAAAAGCCATACAAAATGTACATTTACTAATTATACCATAATATCTACATATTTTTATCTTTAGCCCTACAATATGGTACCAAAATCTTTTTTAGGAAGTTTATTTAGGTCGGTTCATTTCTTTTTCATCCTTTTTACTGTGGTTATATTGTTACTTGTAACACAGTTAGGTTCATTTGTTATATTTTGCATACTATTCGGAGTTTTACTTCCTGGTTGACATAAATTACTCAGGTATATTTTTCATTTTTATTTATTTATTCATTTTTATTTCTTTTTAATTTAAATTCAAGTTGGTTAACACACTGTGTAGTCTTGGCTTCAGGAGTAGAACCCAGTGATTCATTTTTTCCATATGACACCCACTGCTCATTCCAAAAAATGCCCACTTAACCCATCACCTCACCCACCTCCTTCCAGCAACCCTCAGTTTGTTCTCTGTATTTAAGAGTCTCTTATGGTTTACCTCTATGTTTTTATCTTATTTTTCCTTCCCTTCCCCTATGTTCATCTGTTTTGCTTCTTAAATTCCACATGAGTGAAATCACATAATATTTGACTTTCTCTGACTTATTTCACTTAGCATAATACACTATAGTTCCATCCATTCCATCCATTCTTTATCCATTCATCAGTCAATGGACATTTGGGCTCCTTCCATACTTTCGCTATTATTGATAGGACTGCTATAAACATTGGGATGCATGTGCAATCATGTGCAAAATCAGCATTTTGTGTCCTTTGGAAAATACCTAGAAGTGCAATTGCTGGGTTGTAGGGTAGTTCTATTTTTAATTTTTTGAGGAACCTCCACACTGTTTTGAAGAACCTCCATATTGTTTTCCAGAGTGGGAGAGAGTGAATTCCACCAACAGTGTAAGAGGGTTCCTCTTTGTCTGCATTCTGGCCAACATCTGTTCTTTCATTTTAGCCACTCTGACCAGTTTGAGGTGGTATCTCATTGTGGTTTTGATTTATATATCCCTGATGATGGGTGATGATGAGCATCTTTTCATATATCTGTTAGCCATCTGGATGACTTCTTTGGAAAAATGTCTATCAATATCTTCTGCTCATTTCTTCACTAGAGTATTTGGGGGGGGGTGCTGAGTTTTTGGTTGTTGGTTTTTTTTAATTTTTTTAACATTTATTCATTCTTGAGAGACAGAGAGAACATAGCTTGAGCTGGGATGGGGCAGAGACAGAGGGAGACAGAATCCAAAGCAGGCTCCATGCTCTCAGGTGTCAGCACAGAGCTTGATGCAGGGCTTGAACTCACTGACCGTGACGTCATGACCTGAGCCTAAGTCAGACACCTAACCTCCTGAGCCACCCAGGCACCGAGTTTGATAAGTTCTTTATAGATTTTGGATACTAACCCTTTATCTGATATTTCATTTGCAAGTATCTTCTCCCATTCCTTTGGCTGCCTTTTAGTTTTGTTGATTGTTTCCTTCACTGTGCAGAAGCTTTGTATCTACTTTTTTGAATATATGAAATGGTACCATGGTTCTAAGAGTCAAAGCTGGACAAAATTTTTCTCAGTAACACCGTTCCCATGTCCCTCATTTTTGTACCCCATTCCCACGCACTCTCTACTGGTATAATGTTGCATTAGTTTATAGATTATCATTCCTGTACTTTTCTTCTGTAAATGAGTAAATACACCTGTATTTTCTTAAATCCTTTTCTTTCTATTTCACTTTCTATACTCTTGATGCTTTTTTTCACTTTGCTTTTTTTTTAAACTTACTATACACAGGGACTCATGAAATATCAGTTCATACAGATCTCTGCTATTCTTTTATAAATGCACAGTGATCCACTGTGTAAATCTAAGAGATCAGTCACCTATTGTTCTAAGTGTAAATATCAAAATTGTTTCCATGATTCTGAAATTGGAAACAATACTGCAGTAACTATCTATGTGCATAAGTATTTTTGTGTTGTTGGAGGTGTACCTTCAGGGTAGTGTCCTAGAGGTAAGATAAGTGAGTCAAAACGTAAGTGCATAAGTAGATATTTTTAGCTATTTTCAAATCCCTCTCCAGAAAGAATGGCACCAGTTTGCTTTCCATTAGAAAATACTGAAAATGCTTATAGAATATGCTATAATACATTCCTATCAATCTGATTAGGAGAAAAATTGTATAATTGTGTTGTTTTATTTGTGCATCTCTATTTATGAACGATTTAGAATTTCTATAGGGTCAAGGAACATTTTTTATGACTTTCTAAAGAAGCATCTTATGTATTTTTCCCACTTTTTTGTGTCCTTGGTCCTTCAAATTATAATACAGACACACACACACACACACACACGGATTATTAGCCCTTACTCTCAATTTTAAGTTACACATATTTTTCTCTCAGTTTATTAGGGTTTCTTTTGCTGTTGGTTTTTTTCATTTTGAGGGGTTTTTTTTGCATGTTTTCTTTTGGAGCTGATTTTTTTTGTGTGTGCAAAATTTGTGTCACTTTTATATAATCCAATGTATCAATTTTATTTTAACTTAGGATTTTGAGTACTAATAAACAAGGTTAACAAACATTTGGGTTACAAAGAAATTTCCTCTGTCTTCTTACAGAACTCCATGTTTTCATATATTACATTTAAATACCTAATCTACTTGGAGTTTATTCTTTTTTTAATTAAAAAAAAATTTAATGTTTATTTTTTAATTTTTTTTTAATGTTTACCTTTTGAGAGAGAGCGAGACAGAGAGACGGAGTGCAAGGAGGGGAGGTGCAGAGAGGGAGACACAGAAACCGAAGCAGGCTCCAGGCTCTGAGCTGTCATCACACAGCCTGACGTGGGGCTCAAACCCACAAACCGTGAGATCATGACCTGAGCCGAAGTCTGGAGCTTAACCACCTGAGCCACCGAGGTGCCCCTATTTATTTTTGACAGAGAGACAGAGTATGAGGGGCAAGGGGCAGACACACACACACAGAATCCTGTGTCCCCCTTTCTTGAGATGGGGCTTGAACCCAGGAACCACAAGATCATGACCTGAACCAAAGTGGGATGCTTAAGGAACTGGGCCACCCAGGTGCCCCTGGAGTTTATTCTTGAGAATGTTGTGAGGAACAGAGCTCAATTTATCTTTTTCTGAAAGATTACTCAATTGTTCCAGCGCATTTATTAAACAGTCCATCATTGCCTCAGTGTTTTGAAATGCCATATTCATGGCTAAGATAAACAGACATGGCACTTCATGTCCGCCCTTAACATCCATCTGTCTGGTGCCAGGATTTTTATATTGACCTAAACCCCTAACACCATATACCTTCAAAACCCTCTTTCCCTCATGCCCATGAGTTACTGTTCACTGACTCATTGTCCCCTTTGTGCACATCCATCATCATGTTTGTAAGCTTTCTGATCCTACTAAAAATGTAGCACGGACCCTTAGTCAGGACTCTTGTCTTTTCCCAGACATTAGCCATCTCTCGCATTTTAATCGTGTGTCCCTCTTTCTTGCTAGACAAGAAAGAACTTTAGACTCAGGACCTACTACAATGGAAGAACACCACAATGTTGTAATTATGGAGGCCTATGCTATGTGTTAATGTCTGGAATGGCTGGTCTTTCCAGGTAGTTTAGCTTTCCCAGTGTTTTCCAAACTATCTGCATATTCATTTTCTCCATATCAACTTTTGAATCAACTTGTCTAACTCCACAAAAACATCTGGGTACACTAATTCATATATCATTACATTCATAAATTAAGAAAAACTTTCCCGTTTGTGATGCTAGTCTGTCCTAAGAACAAAGAATATATCTTCATTATTTAAAATCCAGACTTTTAGTAGGGTTGGAAGGTATTCTTTACATTTTGCAAATTCCTTATTAAATTAATTTCAAAATAGTTATTTTTTTGTTGCTATTGACAACTGTTATTATTTGTGTAAATGAGGGCTAATAATGTTTGTTTCTATTTTATCTGCTTTCTTCATTCTTTTATTGTTGGGGCCAGTGTTATCATTTGCACTCCAGGGTTTCAGAAGCAGTTAGTATGCCCCTAATTGGTTTATCTTATCTAATTGCATTGGCTGCTGCTCCATGAAAATGCTGAAGTGTAGTGCAGAGATCAGGCATCCTTTCGTTCTTCCCAGTGTTACTGGAAATGCCTCATGCCTCTACTGTGTTTCCTCAATAATTAAAATACTAGCTTTGGGATTAAAGTGTGCGTTTGTGTATATAAAATTGGGAAGTTCTATTTTTTCATTCTATGAAATAATTTATAGAGCATTGAGATGACTTAGTCTTTTAATCTTTAGTAGAATTTCTCTGTGAAATCATTCTGAGATTGGTCCTGTGTGTGTGTGTGTGTGTGTGTGTGTGTGTGTGCACTAATTCCTTAATATTTCTCTCTTTTTGCAAAGACGAAATGCCTTCTTTGGTTATAGATTCCTCTCCTCAGAACACTGAATACAATTTCTTCAGGGATGAAGAAGATCTAAGGGGCAACGTGTGTCATAGATAGTGCTGTATCTTTAAATGTTGCTTCACTGTTATACTGAATCATTATCTTTAGATATACTTAGAGCTAATATGTCTTGTCTTCTCTGAAGATACATTGATTCTTCATTTAAATATGCAGCATAGCCTCCTTTATATATGCTTACATCATGAGTTTTCAGGTTCCTCAGAATTTAGCCTACTACATCTCTCAAGAGTCTGTGATTAGCCATATTCTCAAACATTGTCACATACAGTCAAGGTATGCCTTTCTCCTCTGGGGCTTGAGCATTATGAAACGAAAGATGGAGGAGAAAGATAAATATATGACATCTGATATTCAATTCGAACAAAATAAAAACAGAAAAAGATATTTACCATCTCAACCAACCAGCGGTAGGTTGAGTGACTCATCGTTTTTTAATCTTAGAAATTCTTCTAAGTTCAAATTGAAAAAGTATAGATTTGGACTCTATTTGGAGGGCAGAAAAAATGTTACATTTTTCAAAAGCTGTGCTTTTTTTACTTGCTCTACATGACAGTATTTTCTTGAGAGCATAAATCACTTAGGATATTACTTCATTCCATCAGGGAAAAAACAAGAGGGACTTGTCTATACCTCTTTTTTACAAGTTGATATTGTCAAGCAAATATGAAATTATCTGAGGATAAAAGAAAATACAATCTTCGGTAGTGCAGAGTCACTAGGGTTATTTATATAATCCAGTAATAAAAGGACCTAGGAGGAAAAAGAAATGTAATGCACTAAGACCTAACATATGGTGCTAAATGTCACCTACTGCCATCTATGATCCCAAGACCCTCGACTCAGAAACCCTTTCTGGTTTCTCAGAAACTTGTTACATGGTCAGTGAGTGAGGATTTCCCAGCCTTTTGACCCACTGACTCCTCCGAACAAACAGAAAATCTCAACCACTCTCTTGGTATTGTTTGAAATTCTAACTTAATCATATTTTAACACTAAAAATAAATAAAAGTAATAGGAGAGATGTTATTTTGTTTTCCACCCTCCCCTCCATGCTCCTGGTAGCAGGGTAGGGCTTCATTCTCAGCTGCTGTTGTCTTCCTTTATTCATAACAACCAGAGATGAAAAGATGTTTTGGAATGATTCGCCTAATTCTTCGAGCACTTCTACTAGAATGTTTAAAATAGGTGAGGCCTCCTGCCCCAAGCCACATATCTCTGTCCAAAGGGCTCAAAAGCATGAAAAGAAGTTAATTCCCTGTCTGCTCACCTGTGTGAATTCAATTTTTCCTGACAAAGATCCTGCCCTCTAAGGAAGTCGTTTGGTGTGAGAATTAAATCATAAACAAAGTGGAGAAAATTAGATGTTATGAAGAAGTAGATACGTAGTGCAAGGCATTTATGCAAAAATAAACGGAAAGGATGACCTGGACAAGACACATCCTCTGTGATTAAATGCAGACACAAGGTATTAGTTCCATAAATTGGTGCACCGTGTCATGGAAAACCAGTCAATGCCCTGATGAGGTCAGAAGAGAATTTTTGGCATTTGACAAATCTCATTTTAAATCTTGACTCTGCTATTCAGTAGCTGTTGGAAAATTCCTTAATCGTTTATGCTTGGGTTTTTTCAGCTTAAACCTAAGGCAACATTTATATTATAGTGTTGTCGTGATGTTTAAATGAAGGAATGCATTTGAACGTCCAGACAACTGTGCTACTCTCAAGACTACTGTTAATGCTCACGTGCTCAAGCTTCTACATGGTTCCCACAGCCCACGATCCCAGTGACTGAAGACAGCTTCCAAGAATCAAGGTGATACCAGGGTGATGATGTCACATTAGTAAAAGCAGAGAGGGAGACAAACACCCCAGTGCCTAGAGTATCGTTACTCAAATAAATGCCAACGCCAGGGGATCAGGAAGCAGGTTCAATGCTATCATCAACGTGTTAATAATAATGTGTTGCAATTTCAGGAACAAGAAAATGAACCCAACCATGTCTTGAGGACAAGCTAGAGAATCACCAAGAGTTACCCTCTAAAAACCCAAAGATGTCACTGCTCTCGCCGAGTCCTACAACCCACCGGTGCCCTCCAGCACCAGTCCAGGCTGCTCGACTGTCACCAGGGATAGGATGCTGCCACCAAAGGTTCATTTACATTGTTGATGTGATAGGCACTAAGTCGAGGCAAAGTACCCTCTTAGTCTCACATGTGGCTCACGGAGGTTATTCTCAGGTAATTCTGATGAGGCTATGATTTCAGAATACAAATTGAATTCAAATTTAAATTAAAAATGACAAACTGTTAAAACACCACTGATATGATCCATTGTAATTCTGGACTTAGAACGAATATAAAATTCTACGATTGTAGCACTCAGATTTAAGAAGTTAAATAGCTATATATTTCTATTAGTTCAGGCCTATAGTTCCCATTCATTACCATATGAGAAAAATTCTACATATAGTGTATTAAAATAGTCTTGTAGGCACAATAAATCATAAATTGCTACTCTGTATGTTAAACTCAAATATTGCTACAATAGTAGGTAGAAATTTTAAGTAATGGAATATTGTATTAATGTAATTCAATATAGCATATTAATTATATTGATTATATTAAAGTAATTTAAGGAATGGAATACGAATATACATAATGGAATGATTGTTCTGTACTATATACGACATCATAAATATTCAAGCTAGTTTTTTGTTTTTTGTTTTAAGTTAGGTTAGCACCAGCTAATAAATTTCAGGGAGTAGATGCTTATTTATTTATTTACTTAAATCAGATGTCAAATTGGAAAGCAAATGCAATTTCAAAGAATATATAAGGGTATAAGCTAAATATTGGGATATCGAGTGATACAATTAATTCTCATTCTTCTTACTTACAAACACTAGATCCTGGCCACCTGTGACAGACAACCCCCCAGTGGCCAGCTTAAAAATCCCCTCAGCGAAGTCAAATTGAGTTTATGAGACTTAGTGTGACAAGGGTGAGCACCAGACGGGCCGTGTTTTGTAGCGTATCGGGAGGGGAAAGCGAGGAGGACGCTGAGGGTCTACCACCCGGAGGCGCGGACCGGCTCCAAGCAGGCAGCAGTCAGAAGAGACCAGCTCTT
The DNA here is from genome assembly GCF_018350195.1 of Panthera tigris. Classification (NCBI taxonomy): domain Eukaryota; kingdom Metazoa; phylum Chordata; class Mammalia; order Carnivora; family Felidae; genus Panthera; species Panthera tigris. Next base: position 4,235,970 of record NC_056670.1, read on the forward strand.
GACTGAGAGCTCTTGAGAGAAGGCTCTTGAAACAAGCATTTGGGAGCAAACTCTTAAGGACATCTTTATAATGAAACCTTTAAAGAACGCTGTTTCATTTAGTTCATGGTCTTATCTGCCAGGAGAGTGGGTCTTGAGAGAAATACCAAAGTTAATATCGTTTGGTCTCCTATTGTTTAACATAGGGATGTGGGTGTGTGCCCCACTTAGTAATAATGTTCCACAAAAGCACTGACAAGTTATTTCCCGACCTCCTTATTTTTTTTAAAGCATTTCACAGCTTTATGGAGATTCAAATCACATTACATAGAATTCTCCCATCTAAAGTGTTCAGTTCCGTGGCGTGTTAGTACACCCATTAGAGTTGTATGGTCAGCGATACCAATGAACTTTTAGAACATTTTCTTCACCCCAGAAGAAACTGGGCAGTGTCTTGAGGCACCGTAACATGCTTGTGAGTAAAACTTTTGACGGCAAACTTTTCAACCCCTTTTAGAATCATATTCTCTTGTTTCTTATGCTGAAAAATTAGTTGTTGGATCTCTGGATGGGACAGATCCCACATCTGAGCAATGAAACAGGAAAATACTAAGAGAGACTGTTATCAAAGTCAGGAATCTAAGGCAACTGCCATGAGTGATTCAATTAAACTAAAAACAGACCCCCTTCTTCAATATAGAGGCTGCATAGAGTACAGTAGTACTGACCAAATTACCATGTTTCATGGATTCTTTCTAGTTTTTCACCTAATTTTAGTAAAAGCAATGACATCAGAGGGCTGTGTAGCATTGTAAATACGTTTTCTCCCTGAGGCAAAATATGTTGGACCTCCAGTGGCCAATATTCTATTGAAAAAAAAAATCTATTTTAAGTTCAATTTCATGAAACTCCAAATTCATGAAACTCTCAGAAAAGAAGTTTTACTCTTGCCATTTTCTGAAATATGTTATCCTAATTTTTCATGCTGTTTGTAAAGTATGAAATTAAGAGGCTTCAGGACAAAAGAAAGCAGAACAGATTTTGCCTTAAGGCATTAAAGTTGTTGCAGTAGAAATGTATGGCCCATTTTCAATAAACCTAGAATTTAACAGTCCTAGAATCTCTTGTTTCCAAAGATAGCAATATGAAGGGTTAAAATAAGCTCTAGATATGTTCCCAAATCAGGTACTATCCTGATTATAAGCACTCATCCCTATCTAACTGATGGATAGTAGCTGACAGATTTTTGTGCTGGACATTAGGTACCATCATTATGGACCCATCATTTTTAGATTAAAATAACCTTTTAAAAATGTTTGTTTATTTTTGTGTATGAGAGAGAGAGAGGGAGACAGAGCGCCAGCAGAGAGAGGAGACACAGAATCCGAAGCAGGTTCCGGGCTCTGAGCTGTCAGCACAGAGCCTGACGTGGGGCTTGAACCCACGAACCACGAGATGGTGACCTGAGCCAAAGTTGGACGCTCAACTGACAGAGCCACCCAGGTGCCCCTAGATTAATCTCCTGCAATTATTGAACAGCATTGTAATGTTTTGCAATGACTCATGAGAAGTGCATTCCGGTGTCGGGGACAAAACAGTAGAAGAGATATCACTGGTTAGATGAACAGAAGGGTTTCGAATTGAGCCAGGACAGGCAGCCCACCTTGTAAGTTCTGTAAAATTGAGACAACTTCTGACTACCTTCCATCTGCTCTTTAGCTCTATTTCCACTGAAGTTTGAGTACAGAGACCAGCTCCTGTGAAAGGTCCCAGAGTATTGTGTGTGTACAAACTGGAGTCTTTATTTCTACACGTGTGCTGTTAAAGAGTTTCAGACTTCCCTGTGTCTCGACCGCTATTTTGTTTGCGAATTCACAATCTAGTTAGTATCGAGTCTAATTACCCAGAAAACTAATTGACTGCCGAGAAAACCAAGCGGCTCTCAAACTAACATTGAGTACAAACCCAATCGCAGGTTGGAGGGTATATTTTAGCCAAGTCATAAGCAAAATGAATTCAGGTGTGGTACTCATACCAACGCATGACTAAGGGTGCACAAAGTAATTTAAGGATAGGATATTTGTAGCTAATCACAACTAAAAAGGAGCAAATGTCTGTTAACATGCCAAAACCATAAGCTAGCAAAGAAGAAAAACACATTTTAAAAGCTCGAAGATAAGCATTACAATAATTGTCTTTGGTCACCTGGATCTTGTTTGTAGGCCCCGGGGAGAAGTTACCTGAAAATCTTGGCTGAGTAGCTGTCTGACTCTCAATTATCCCTAAGACTCCCCAGCTCGAAACCACTGGCTGAGAGGCCATTCCGGAGATAATGAGGTTTACGTGTCTCTTTAACTGACAGTCCACACTTACGAGACCCACTGCTGAACCAATTTTTAACAGTCTCTTCTAAAGTTCCTTCCCCTGGGGCTTGAGGGTTGTGATTTAATGAAGTCACTGGACAGGAGGCGATGACATCCTTATCTGTGAACGGTGAGAGGAGGCGTGTTGCCTGAGACCCCGCGGCATTTGGCTGCGGCCGCATACAAGTGCTCGGAGTTTGAAACTGAGATGCTCCTAGACTGCAGCTTCACCTGTTACGCACCCATAAAGGGAAGGGGACAAGCTTCAGAAGGAATTTCTTTCTTGGTCTGTAAGGCCAATGGCAACGCTCAGGCCACCAGCATTCAAGCGGCATGGTGACACATTTGTGGCCCGGCAGTCTTGCTCTGATTATTGTCTCTGGGAGCTTCCCTTTCTTGCTGAAGAATTCTTGCCTGTCTGATGCAGGGCAGCTCTTTGCAAAGTAACTTTCCCGGACCTGGCCAACAGCGGAGCAGATAACCTGAACCAATATATTCGGTAACCGTTTCATTAAGCAAAGCTATAAAAGTTAGTTTTCTCTAGGATTTTTCATAAACTAAAACATTCTAAATTTCATTGTGATTGTCAAGGAGGTGGAGGAAAAATGTGTCTAAAACATACTTGATCACAACATGTTCTATTTCATGGATGGTCCTGGAGGACATTAGTGCGAGAGGAAAGAGGAGAAAGCAAGTCTGTGGCTTGGTCTGCGACGGCTCATCTTCACCTGACCCACCACTCAGGGTCAACTCTAAACCGCACGAAGTGCAGATAATTCTGGTCCGCATTGACCTCTTCCTCCCCTGAGCTCATCTCGCTATTACACTTGGTTCATGCTTTCCCTGTAAAATTCTTGACTTAATTCACATGGGTAAGCCTCTTTCCACTTCTTGTCAGATCCTTGGACCACCCCATCTTGTGTGAGATGGCACTCGCAGACCCACCCCCGCTCCCACCGTCCTGTCTCTGGAATCTCCAGTCTCCACATTTCCTCTCCGTCTCCGTCTTTCACTGTCCACCTCCAGATGCGCACACTGCATTCACCCTGTGGCAGAAACGCACTGTGGATGTACAAGTCCCTCCCACTCCGGAACCTGACATCAGAAATCCACCAGCTGAGGGGGAGCCCGGGTGGCTCAGCCGGTTAAGCGTCCGACTTCGGCTCAGGTCGTGATCTCACGGTGTGTGAGTTCCAGCCCTGCATCGGACTCTATGCTGACAGCTCAGAGCCTGGAGCCTGCTTCGGATTCTGTGTCTCCCTCTCTCTCTGCCCCTCCCCCGTTTATGCTCGGTCTCTGTCTCAAAAATAAACAAACAAACAAAACAAAAGAAATCCACCAGCTGGGAGGTGGCACAGAGGTTTTTCCTCTTCTCAGACGCATCTCATCGGAACGACTTACTTTGCTTGGATGAACAGACACTCTCGTTAGACACACTTGACGACGCGACACGAGGAAAGACTCAGGCGGGGCGCAGTGACTCTGCTCTGCTGTGGCAAAGCTTACCTTGGTTTAGAATGGAGACTGCATCTTGAAGGTCTGTGCGAGAGATTGCGGACAGTAAGGGAGAGGGGAGGAGTGACTGCCTGAGAAGTTTAGACCGTCCTATGTAAATACACTGGGCAACATCTTCCCCTCTTCTGGGGAAAAATCTGGGAAAAGCCACATGAATCACCACTGTGATGTGGAGCACAGGGAAAAAGGAATTTGGCAAAGGGCTGACTCAACCCCCAGGTTAGTTAGCATAGGGCCAAACTAACCTGCCGGTCACATCGAGATCCTATAGGATTATTTTTTACCATCTATATATAAACATCAGGTACTGGGAGATAAGTTTCATGTGTAAAGAAATTCTGAATTCTTCACATCTTTAGCATGTTGTTTGGGAAGAATGTACCACTAACACTTATTTAATACTGAGAGTGTGCTACGTACATTCTGAGTATATTAGGTGACTTAGCTCCTTGAAGTGTATGAGGTTGGAAGGAACATCTCCCCATTTTACAGAATAAAAAGCTGAGGCCATGAGTCCCCCAAGGTTACCTACGTAGTCAGGACTCAGGAGTAGGCCCAGAGCTCATCCCCTCAATCACTGAGTCACAGTGAGCCCCGCCGTGGATTATCAGTTGCCAGATGAACGAGAGGAAGAACGTTCTTGCTGCTGATAGGCACTGTGAAGGAGTACATCCAGGATTGATTTTTGAGCTTTTGAGCTCAAAACATTTTCATAGAGAAACATTTCAGGGCTTTTTCTCAAAACATTTTCACATCAGACACAGCAAGCTGGGTTGGGAAGGGCTATGCCTCAGAATCAGGGTCCTGACACCTTTTGGGTGGGAATTTTTAACTCAGCCTCTGCAAATCGGCCACCTTCACACTGAGGTCGTGCCCAACAGGAGAATACAACAGGCAGTGGAGACAGGGCGATTATTTCGTGTTCAGCTGAAATGGGGAGACCGGAGCACTTGCAAAGATTCGGGAACATTGGCAGAGTGGTGTGGACATCGGTCCTAACTTGGCTGTGTGATACACGGGACACACTGGGTGGTGACACAGGTGACAGCTGCAAATTACCCGCTTCCCTTTCCGGGTGTCACTTACCTGAATATTTGTGAGAAGCAAAGAATCAGGGCAGAATGCATCCAACGGATGAGAGAGAGGGAAATCAAGCCAGGAAGGGCAGGAATCAAATAGAAAAGGAAGCAAAACAAATGACAAGAAGCGAGAGAAGAGCGTCTACAGGACTGAAATCAATTACGAAGAAAACAGCTCGGCCGAAAACAAAGTCCTGAGGCTCTTTCTGACTGCATCATCTAGTCAAGAGAAGTCATTAAGAGAATATAAAAAAATATCAATCTAATTTGGGCCTCCTCTGCTATGCCTAAAGGAGCACATACAGTTTACTAACGAGAAAAAATCAAGCCTTAAAACCATGGAAATAAGAAGAAAATCAAGTAATTTAGAACTTACTGAGCTCCACTTTCCAGATCTGCATCTCTGTCTTCTAACCTGATATTTTTCTGGACTTCTGTCCTCATTAATATTCATTACCCAGGTGGGTAATTTTTATTTTCTTGATATAAAACCGAACGACTATCAGTTTTCAAAACATGTTTTCCATAGAACTTAGAGCTGCACAACTTCGGAGAAGTGGCTGTTTTCAGAGAATTCAAAACTGATTCAAATAAAATAACAGGCAGGGAATATTATGAGTGATGGATGGAAAGGTAGTCTCGTTTCAACTCCCTGAAGGCGAGTGAGAGTACTATGTGATTCCGGGGCGGGGGGTGCTGGGGGGGGACAAGAGTAGAGGCCGGGGGTGATGAGGCAGTACCCCCGATGATCAGCCTTAACTTCAAAGAACCTGCCAAGTACCTAGACGTGGGGGGCAATCTTCCTCACCCAGAGAACCCTGCCTTGGTGGGGGACACGGAGAGCCAGTTGGTTTTCCACCAGCCACGTGCTTTCGGCTGCTCAAGCCAGAGCAGAAGGCAGGCAGACCGTGCCCTGCGATAACAGCCACCTGCAGGTCTGACCACTGGTGAAAACAGCTGCCGATAACTGGTCTCACAAGTCTGTCCCTTCCTACAATTCCGAACACACCCATCTCTGTCTGTATTATGAAGTACTACACGCCCCACCGCCCCTCCCTTTGGCGCACACATCTGGAGGTTGATTTCTCTATTGCAGTCGTAACCATATCTCTGTCCGTGTCCTCTCTTCAATTTGGATCAATGAAAACAAAACTCAGTTTGCTAATTAAAACTCAAATTTGCCCTTGTTTGAAAACCTGGCCTTTCTTGACTTGAGGCTACACACACAGAAAAAAATGCCTCAGTCGTTGTTTTGAGCAAATGGAAAGCCATCACTTTAGCTTTACTGATGACTAAAGGACTTCTCTCTACATCAATCCATAACATCCATCCTTGAACTAACACCAGTAACTCCTCACCCTTGCCTTGAACTGCTTCATGAGAAGCCACCTGCCTGGGTGCATATTAAACATGCAGATTCCTGGGCCCCAGGCCAAGCCCACTGTATCCAAATGTGTATAAAGTAAGCTTGTTGGCATTCATGGGAAAATGCAGCACTTTTGTATTTATACTCCAGTTATATAGGAGACACCAGAAGTTGTATGGGAGAAAAAAATCATTTTCTATGAACTGAAATAATTAAATCAATACCCAGGAAGCAAAAAAAAAAGTATATATATGATATATATATACTTATAATATATATTTAATATATAAATATATTTATATAATATATATAATATACATATTATATATAAATAGACAAATATATAAAATATATAAATATATATATACACACACACACATACCGTAGCTGCAGAGGCAATGGTATATATCATTCAAAGATATTAACTTATCAAAACGGAGAATATATAGCCGGAAGGTGGTGACCAGCATCAAAACCGTCACTAGGTAATGCTAATTAGGTGGTGTGCTAATCTCCATGATCACACTATCGTTATCTCGGACAAGCTTAGGGATGCAAAAAGTTATATTAGAGGCTTGTCATTCAGCCTTTTAAGGCTTCTGAAGTCCACAGTTGAATTTGAAGCTGAAGTTGGATCTTAGACTTTGACTAAAAATATCAAGGCTAATATTTGGTGCTCTCCTAATAATTTATTCAGCTTCCCTGGTATCAGAGCTGGTGATATTCTAGTGAAACAGACAGACCAGGTCTTTGCTCTCATGGATGATATGGTAAAGGAAACAAACTACAAATTAATAATCGACAATAAATAAATACAGATCACGAAAAGGGGTTAAAACTAAACGCAGTGCTGGAATACAGAGTATTTGTGGTCGAGAGACATATTTCGGGTTAGGTAGCAGACGGAAAGACCTAAGAAAGGAAAGCCCTAAAGGAAGGGACAGCATTTCAAGAAGGAGAAGATACTGATAGCAGCCAGTATCCCAGAAAGAAGGTCCCAGAATGTGAATTTTGTGAAGGATGGCTTCCATCATTCATTAAAGTATCTGCATGCAGGAAACGGCGCGGATGGTGTCCTCCAGCTACCGGCTGAGGAAATTCACTTCCATTTTTTTGCATGTCTCTTTCGCGAGTTCTCTTGTGCACAGGAGCAAGACTCGATATCCTACGTGCCCTCTCACCCACCTTTCTGGAAGTTGTTCTGAAACGAGTAGGGAAGGGGGCCCTCCTACCCCCAAGTCAATTAGCTTCTAATACAGATTGACACATGTTTATATTCTGCAAACAGAAACAGTGACAGTAGATAAGTTCAAATATAAATTTTACAAGAGACTCAAATACACATGATGCAGAACCAGAGAAGCCGCCATAAATACATCAATATGAGTCTGAAAGGAGGTGCAAACATTGGAAAAGTACACGTCATATTATGAACTCATATTTTCTAACTTTTAGAATACCTGACATACAGTATTGTATTTATTATGAAGGTGGAACTATAATTATTTTCATCATCCGCACGGTTACCAGTGATATATAAATCCATAAACTTACTTATGTTTTTAGTGGGCTTTCAGCATACATTCCCAGGACTATAAGAAAATCACATGGGGACAAGGTGTGAGAAGGTGAAGGGGCTTTCATGGGAGACGGATTCAAACCACAACTGTAAATGAAGGATCTTTGTCTTCTACAGTTGGTGCTAGACTAGCATTTTCTCAACTTTTATCTGGATTCCTACTGGTAGTTGTCCTGCGCTCCATGCAATTTTTAAAGACTTTCGTGTGATTTTTCACTTAGTTTTAAATTCTTCATTCTATCTTCTAGGATAAACCTGCCATACAGTGTCTGAAACTAAAGGTTCCCTTCTAGACTTTTTGTACTTTTATGCGCAGAAATATATGTCTCATCTTGTTTCGAGGCAGTTTTGCTGTGTTTGCCCACAGGGTTCTGGTATGCTGTGAAAACCCATCTTGCAATAGCATATGAGTAAGTGTCCAGGAGAATGATTAAGAGAATTTCACCATGTGAAGAGTTGGGATAGACGTTTAAAATTTAGGGAATAACATCAGTAGAGGCCTTGAAACAAGACAGAATTTAGCATCTTCAAGAAACAAACCAACAGCCACTGGTGTGCCTGGAGCCAATCGGGGAGATGGAAGGTTGTGAGATGATGTTCTATCTCCTGATTCAGGTTCCATGACATGCAGGGCAATGGAAAAGCAAAGTCTGATCTACAAATTAGACCAATGTCTATAGTTTGTGGACTAGACTGAAGGCAGATCAGAGCAGAAAGGAGACCAGAAGGGTGGGTGGTTTGTCTCTCCAATCCCAACACATACACACAGACACAAACATAGAGCGATTAGACGAGCAAAAGAAAACAAAACAAGCAAGCAAATGGGTGACGACAGCAAAAATCCAAGTGACAAAGATTAACTACGTGACAGGATATGAGACAAAAGAGCTTCACAAACGCCAGAGTATGAGCAGACGAGCCACCGACTGCCATGTTCAGCAATTCCTCCCCCTCGTTTTCTTCCGTGGTTTGCCTCAGGAGAGAGCACGGCCAGGCTGGACTTTTACCAGGGTCTTGCAGAGCCCACAAGATCCGAGGAGCGTGTGATCTGCAGAAGACCTCCCTGCAGGCCGGGGGGAATACGTCCTGACATCCACCCAGACACGCACCTGAGTACACTCAATGCAGCCAGACTCAGAAGGGGCAGCCCGGTATCACTTCGTCACAAGCCAGGGAAGAATCTGGAATCAGCCCTTTCAGAGGCCCTTTGCTTCCAGCTGTTTGACTTGAAGACTGCTGCCTCAAGAGCTTGGGGAAGCTAGGGGAGGCCAGGAACACGAACATTTCAAGGGGAGGTATTCTGCCACAGAAGGGAGGAAGCTCACAGGAACGTGATAAACAAGGAAGGAAACTTACATTTCTTTCCATGTTTCTTTGTTTCTTGGCTACCTCCTGATAAGCCTTCTGATGTGTTTTTCTGATCAACACATTTCTAAGAAGATACTCAGAAAGCCATGACACCCGGGAAAAACTGATAGTGGAATTTCTGGTATCTATATAGATATTATTTTTTAAATTAAGTATTATCTTTGAAAATTATAGAACTGACAAAATATAAAACCCTTCTGGGGGCGACACCTGGAGGGCTCAGTTGGTTAAGTATCTGACTTCAGCTCAGGTCACCATCTCACAGTTTGTGAGCTCGAGCCCTGCTTCAGGGAGCCCTGCTTTTCTCTCTTCCCCCAACCCTACCCCTCACTCATCTGTGCCCTCTCTCTCTCAAAAGACAAAACAAGGGGCGCCTGGGTGGCTCAGTCGGTTAAGTGGCCGACTTCAGCGCAGGTCATGATCTCGCGGTCCGTGAGTTTGAGCCCCGCGTCGGGCTCTGTGCTGACAGCTCAGAGCCTGGAGCCTGTTTCAGATTCTGTGTCTCCCTCTCTCTGACCCTCCCCCATTCATGCTCTGTCTCTCTCTGTCTCAAAAATAAATAAACGTAAAAAAAAAAATTTTTAAAAGACAAAACAAAAAAAAATATAAGAAATATAAATAGATACAGCCCTTGGGGAATAGACATGACCTTGCTGTAAATGCTAAAATGAGGGGAAAATGGAATTTTAGCATCTGGAACTTTCCAATGAAAAGTTGAGAGGAGAGGAGAGGAAAGAAAAGAAAAGGATGAGGGTCAGGAATTTATGGCTTTGGGATTAGCCTCAGTACTTTATGTATTTATTTTATTTATTTATTATTATTATTTTTAGTTTTATTTAAATCCAAGTTAGTTAACATACAGTGTAATAATGGTTTCAGGGGTAGAATTTAGTGATTTATCACTTACATATGACACCCAGTGCTCATCCCAACAAGTGCCCTCCTAATGCCCTTCACCCATTTTGCCCATCTACCCACCCTACCTTCCCCCATCAACCCCCAGTTTGTTCTCTGTATTTAAGAGTCTCTCATGGTTTACCTCCCTGTTTTCATCTTATTTTCCCCTCCCTTCCTCTATGTTCATCAAGTAGTTTAAATGGGCCTTTCAATGGCTGTCATGAAATTTGGCAAACATCCATGGCATCACAGCTGAGGATGGGTTGACACGCTGAGGGGAGGATCTTGAAAGAAGACTTAACAAGCAAAGACCCACTTGATGAGCAAGTGATTTGCCTAGTAGAACCATCTCTTCTCCCCAAAAGGAGGCCACTTGCCCAGATGAACAACGCCTGTTCTGGGAAGAAGACGGTTGATCAGTCTGGGATCTGGGTAAAGTGATTTTCAGCAAAAGCCAGCGCATTACTAAAGGCCCGGGCTGGCTTACAGTCCCGTCTTCCTGGTGAGAATTTCCCAAAACAAAGAATACAGTCACACTGATGAAGGTGTCCCCAGTTAGCCTCACGGTTGAGCTGTGTGTGGACACTGTCGATTCTCACTTTTCAAACAGGAAAATAACTTTACAAGGCAGAACCGTACACAAAATAATATTCCGGTGCACTAGAATGGGACTTTGGAAATCACCTCATTCACATCACTCTCCTCAAGCCCCCATTGATGGATGGAGATGGTGCTCAGAGCAAAGCAAATGACTTCCCCACACTTTGCCTCTGAGGTGACACAGTTATGTCACCCCTACATCAGGACTCCCCTGCTGGGCCCCTGACCTCATTATCTAGTCATCTCTCCTCAGCTTCCATCCAGAGACAAGCTTCCAAATATTTATCTGGTGGAGAGCTAACCAAAAGGAAATAAAAATGCACAGCTGTGTGCACGCGGGGCCACACGCACGCACACACCCATAAGCACGCTAATTCAAAAACATCCCAGCAGCCAAACAGAAATTCAGATGAACAGCATTTGCATTCAAATTAACCGAACAGAGCACTATTTCCCGTTTTCATCCCTCCCTCACCAGCTACAGATCTCATCAGTCTCAAACGTTCTGCACATTAAGGAGTTTCTTTTTGCCCCAAATTACCTGCCAGGAAAACAAAGCAATTTGCACTTTGGCGGATTGTTTTACAAAGTTATTAGGGCAACTGCAAATTCAAGCCACTAAATTATGCATAATAACCTAATAGCTAAATTCCCATCTTGATGATAATTAAGCTGATTATAAACAAGCATCTGCTCTTAAGTGTATATTTAAGGAAAGCCCAGCTTTTCTTACATAATTCTGTTACTTAATCAGACCAGAAATGCACTGGGCTCTAACCAGTTCTTCCTTAGACTTTCACTGCAGGATCTGGCTGTGGTTAAACTCTGTTGCTCTGAGGTGCTGTGATTTTGTTTTTGCTTTTGGTTTTCATCTTTAAGCTGAGAGTGGCTGAGAGTTCAGGAAGTACTGAACAGGAAGCAGGCTATTTAGCCACTAAGGAGGCCACACACCTGGTGGCTGGACATGGGTTCTGGCATCAGTCCGCTTGCCGCAAATGCTGGTGTTTGTTGTTGTTGTTCTAACGATGAGCCACGTGACCTTGGAAGACTCACTACCCTCAATTTCTTAGTCTCCTCATTTGTAATAGGAGGCTTCTGTTGAAATTTTATATGACATATTTTAGAAGTACCTAAGTGCTGAACAAATATAAATCTTTACGCTCATGAACATCAAAAGCCTTTGTAGCAAAATACCAACAACTCCATGGAGAGCAGAATTTCCCAGCTCTGCAGAATTTCATACCATAGTTCTGAGTCTCTTGTTGAAATCTCTACAAGTTTCTCACAATAGCCTGCAGCTGATTCCCCACTCTTGTAAATGAGGTGCTTCCATGTATAATTAATGTGCTTTCTGTAGGTAGTTATGGAATGAATGGACTATCTTTGATGCTGATGTCTACATATGCCTTCTTAACTGCCTTCCTTATTGCAGCTGTCGTAGCTGTGGGAACACACAGTCCCGACATCTGCTTCTGCAGGTGAAGCTCATGGTGGCACGACCTGGGGTACTTGTGGGTAAGGGTAAGGCTCCTGGCGTCATCTAAGGTCATCTGAACTCTCCAGCCAAGCATTGCAAGTGATGTGTATCGATGACATCTTTCATAGGATTTTATATAAAAGCAAGTAAGAATAATACACTATAAAAGAGTGTTTTTTAATAAAAACAGGCTGCTTTGACTTCTTTACTCCACAATTTACCGGTGCACGTGTACACACTATATACACACACTTTCTCAGATACAACACTCCACCTAACGATATAGGAGAGATTAAGACCTCTCTATTAGAACTATTTCTTTAAGGCAGAAGAGACTATAACACCTGTAAGCAATGATCTAAAGTTTATCAAAATCTCAGATTCCCCCACCTTCCCTCAACTTTCCTGCTGGGACTTGATGAGGGAGCATCAGGCAAGCCACAAACACCCGTCCCCCAACTGGGTGGGACACGCGTGATACTCCTCGGGCACTCCTGGCTGCCCGAGAACAAAGGAAAAGGGGAAAACAGATGGTAACTGATAGAGATCACAGTCAAATGGGACCTGAGCCTCCATCACCCCTCCATAGTGATGTGGGGACGGGAGCAGGAGGAAATGGCAGATAGAACTAAGTTTCCTTATACCCTGCAGCCCACTGACAAACACTCCAGGTGGCAAAGCAAACTTTTCTCCAGGAATCCCCTGCTGTCTCAATACTAATGCTTTGCTGGAGGGAAAACCACCCTAGCTTCAGGCCTCCACTGTCCTGGGAACCTTCTTTAGCATATGAAAATCTCACTGGAAACTTGCCCTGGACTTTACCTCCCCCAACCCCATTGTATATAACCAGTCTCTCCTCATGGTCCCCGGGCAGCTCTTCCTGGCCACAGGTCCCTCCCTGAGCTTTAACAAAATCACCTTTTTGCATCAAAGACGTCTTCAAGAATTCTTGGCTGTTGGCTCTGGACCCCACGAACCCCACTGTCACCCCGAAAAAAACCTCATCAGGAATTAGACACTTAAATATTCGTGGATAGAGGCTATCATTAGCATGTTGACCAGAGGTCTGTATTTTTTAGTTATTATAGAAAGGGAAACACATCACTGTTTTTAAGAAGCTGAATAAACTACAATGAAATTGAACAGTAAACAGGCAGTTCACAGAGTCTTTGAATGCAGATGGGATGTACAAGTCTTGGATTCCATTTCTCAAGTCAGGCTGGAACAAAAGGATGCCATGCTGACCAAGGACTGAGTTCTTATACTTCTGCCAGCTCTTGATTTTGGTTCAGGTCATGATCTCATGGTTTGTGGGTTTGAGCCCCGCATCAGGCTCTGTACTAACAGTTCAGAGCCTGCCTGGGATTCTCTCTCCCCCACTCTCTCTCTCTCTCTCTCTCTCTCTGCCCCTTTCCTGCTCACATAGTGTCTCTCTCTCTCTCTCTCTCTCTCTCTCTCTCTCAATAAATGCATAAACATTAAAAAAGAAAAAAAGAAATGACCAGACTATTTAAAGGATAAAGAAAGCAGTGGTCATGGACCTATCTTGACAACTAAACCATTTAACCTTTCTGTTTAGTGAGTGTAATCTGTGTAATTCAGATAGGGGGGAAAAAAGCATGCCAGGGCTACGAGCGTCCCATCCTTCTGGTAGTTTTATAGTTACAAGTAGACTGATAGCTGAAGCACCAGTGTAAAGAGGGCATCAGTTATTATTATAAGGATGATATTTTATAGCTACATACACCCTATAAAGCAAAAATTTAAATACCCACATTATGTTTTCCTTAAGAGATATTTCAATTATCTCTTGAAACATTTAAGATTTAGAGGATGCCAATAAATCTCAGTCTTCAGAACCCAGGAAAACTTATATTTACAGAAGATTTCAGGAAGCTGTGGCATCGAAGGGCTTCACATCCTTCAAGGAAAATACATTTTCTTGATAGGAAGTGTTTCAAGGTCTCCGCCTTGTCTCTCAGGCTCTGGAAAACACTGGCAGGTTCACCTCGTCTAATTACCTTGCTCTCCTTTTCATTTCCTTATTGTCATTCCAGTCGTACTAGTATAGTAGCCCAGGACCTGTGTTCTAGAGGGCTTATTTGAGACAGGCTAAGAAAACACAACTTAAGAGAAATACTACAGCAGGCCTAAAAGACCAAAAAAGAAAGAATATTCCACACGAATGCCAAATCAGTAGTGATTTTTCATATGCATACTTCGTTAAAGACACAGGAACATTATACTTGTCTCATATTCACATAAAAGGGGAAAACAGGTTTAAAATAAAGAAACGCTACTCATAGGAAACTGAGTGTGAGTTTTAGAACTACAAATCTGAGTGAACGAGAATGCTAAAAGGTCACTGCACCAAAAACAGGTGGCTTAAAAATAGTTTATCCGATGGCATTTCTTGACCATGGGGAAATAAAACAAAACAAAGCTCATGGATCAGAGGATGGAGGCTGCCATGGGATGTGGAGTTGGTGGGGGGTAGGACGGGCTAAAGGGGTCAAAGGGCACAAAACCTGATGCACATGTCACATCACATCACACACACGAGAATCAACAGTTAGTGCAGTGCATAATTGAAAGAAAGCTGCTCAAAAATGTCTTAAAAGTTCTCATCACAAGAAAACAATTTTTTTTGCAATTTTATATGGTGACAGATAATAACTAGGCTTAGTATAGGGATCACTTTGCAGTGTATACAAACATCAAATCATTGTGTTCTACACCTGGAACTAATACAATGCGGTATACGTCAATGATACCTCAATAAAAAAAGAAATACCATCAATACTCCTGTTTTTAGTAGAAAGCTTTGCCATTTCCATCATTTCCCAATGAATCCCCAAAAGATGATCATTCATTATCCTCTGATAATACCACAGATTCTTTTAATCTGGTTCATTTGTTCAAAGATATTAAACTCTATTCCTTGATGAGCCAAGTAAGCATTTCTGTGGTATTTTGCATTCTAACTGGAGACAGATTTGACTGAAAAAGAGGGAACTGGCTAGATTTTAACTGAAAATGAGTATTGCTTCCGTCTCTCAAGAGCCATTTATTTTAACCGGTGAATATGAAACATTTATCTTGAAAAGTTCCAGCTGAATGGGCTAATCTCTGCTCTGGGGAAAGAAGATTTGTTTTCAGTGGGAACATCCATATAGACGGGAAATTACCCCAGAGGAAGAATATGTCTTTCATTTTATTTTCTACCCCAAAGCCAAAATCCTGCCCCAAACAATAACCATCCTTAAAAACCACAGTTATCAACATGGTTTTCCCATTTAAAAACTACTGGCATTCCCAAATTTTCCTTTCTTCTTCCAGTCTCTTGATCTGCCGTTTTGAATAACAATATGGATTAGATTTGGAGATAATTGTACCTTTTTCAGAATACCAGAGTGGTCATTTAAAACACACCCTCACTTTCCCAAGTTTAGCACTTCAATCTGTCCCCAGTGTTCTTAGGATAGAAAGGATCCCAATTCCTCCCTATCACAGGGGGAAAGGCTCTACATGACCTCACCCCCTCTCATTACACCCTCCCCTAAATTCATGTACTCCAGCCACACTACCTGCTTTTGTCCTTCGAAAGTGCCAGACTCCTTCCTTCCCTGGAGCCTTCAAACCCCCTGTTGCTCTAGGAACTTGGTGTGGCTGGCTCCTCTCACTTGGGTGGTCTTAGTTCAAATGTTACACCCTTCAGAGAAGCCTGCTGGGTATCTTCTTACCTGAAGTACTGACCTCAGCCCAGTTACTCTGTGATTTTTTCCCCTTTACATAACTAATTAGAACCTCGAATTTGCTTATCTGTTTATTTTGCCTGTTCATTCCGTCTTTCTCAACATGAACGTAACCTCCGTGGGAGCAAGGCTGAGATCTGGGACTTTACTGCTGCCAGGAACAGTGCCTAGCATATGAAATGTCCTCAAATGTCTGTTGGACGAAGGATGGAATGTATGAATGAAGGGATACAAGAAATGTCCTGGCCTGGGTTGCAATCCAAAAGCTATGCCCTACAAGCTGTATCTGTACAAACCAGTTAGCCTCACAATAACATCAGAGATAATACACTCCCTTAAACAGCAGTTTAGGTTAAATGAGGTGAGGAAGGCAAAACCCTCAGCACTGTGCTTGGCGTATGTTACTCATCTGTAAGCTAATAATCACCACAAGTATGATTATGATTAAGAATACAGTTATCAACTTACCTCACATGGATCCGGGCACATGAAATGTCATATAAACTGCACAAAAAATCTAAATATCCTTCCCACTGAAGAACAAACACAGAAGAAATTCAACATTGCAAAGGCAAGATCATGACAAGGGATTCTAAAATCACTGCTGGAACTCAAGATTAGAACAACAAGTCTTGCCAAAATGATACGCCATCTTTCCTCAGGTGATCTAAGCTGTGAATAGTGCTTACTAAGTTCTCAAGCACGTAGCTAGCGGGCAAAGGATTTACTTGCAAAATTACTTCCATACTGTCTTGAACTGCCTTTCCTGCTCTCTCCTCTCTTCGTCTCTCCTCTCTCTTGTTCTCTTTTTCTCTGTCTTGGCTACTATCGCCAAATTCTGCTGCTTTCTTTTGGTTCTTACACTGTTAATGTTTAAATATAAGTTGTCATTAACAAAACTCTTAGAATGTAGTAGTGATGACTAGGAAGGGGGTAGGCTCATGTGGTTATCCTGTATGAACTGCTTTTAGGTGACCCGAAATAAGGCTTTCAGACCCCCCCGCCCCCGAGTTGGACATTTTTCCAGTTTTAAATCTGTCTTCTGCATAGAAACTCAATTTTAAGACTCCATAAAGAGAAAGTACTGGGATAACTCTTCTCCTTTTCCAAACAGAAGGATGAATAAATACACACACACAAACACTCTCTCTCTCTCTCTCTCTCTCTCTCTCTCACACACACACACACACACACACCTGCAGATGTAGAATACTAATCACCTCCTCACTCAAGGCCTATTCCTCTTCTCATATCATTGCCACTAAAATTATTAATATAAATTAATAGAAGCAATATATCAAAGCCCAACACAACCCATTTTTTCAAGGCAAGATGGTCTTGCTTTTCTTTATGGCTCCTAGCTTTTCAACCTAATTGCATATTGTGCACGTGCTGTAGCAAGCTGAACGATAAATAACTCGCTTCCCCCTAACTCTCTTCCTTGTATTCGTTGTCCTGTGAATTACTGTCAGAGCAAAGATTCAGAAAGAAAATGAGTTTATGTATTTGAGGAGAAAAGTTAACCATGGCCCACTATCAGTTTTTTAAGGCCTGATTATTAATTTGGAAAGATCATAGCCTTGGTTTCTCTGTATTCATCTTAGAATTTAGACCACTCAAACGTGGACCACTTTGAAAGTGTGAAATCGGTCACATAGCAAATTTAAAAATTATGTTCAAAAAAAATGTCAAGGGGAATGAGATACAATTAAGAATTTAAAAAGTGGGACAGAGTCTTGAACTATAATACGTTGCAGCTCAATCACAGATTCTGTGGTCTGACCAAGCAATCTACACAACTCTGTGCTTCTGGTGCATCAACTCAGGCCTCTAGCTCTGTGGTCACGGAGTGTTCTCCTCTTCTGTCTCTGTGTCACATCTCCCTGGCCTCCTCTTCCAATAATAACCGTGACCCAGATGATGCCCAAATTAGCCCCCCCATCTCAAGTTCTATAAATCCAACCTAACTGCAAACATTTCCAAAGTCCTTTTCCCCCCATATAAAGAAACTATCACAGGTTCCAGAGATCAGGTGGTGTGTATTTGGTTGGGGTCGGGGCGGGGGGAGGACAGCGTTATTTGGCCTGCCACGTTTCCCTTCCAAAGATATATCAGTTCAAACTATAAAGAGAAGGCCCTTTGCCAGACAAATAAAACCTTCACAATTAATCAAATAAATCTGTCACAGTAGAGCAGGCGGTGAAGAGTCCTGCCCCCACAGCGACACCTGAAAATATAATAACCCTAATGCAGTTGTAAACTCTTCTCACAAATCTGTTACGACCCCTAGTCCTCTGATTTATCACACACTGTAAAATGCCGCTTTTATCATACATGAGTGTTTGACAAGCCTTATGATTCACTTTTGCAATTATAAGGTTTTTCTCACCCCTTGAAAAGAACCGTGTGCTGTAACTCACAGAACCTTTTTGTCTATACGTAGATGGTTCTTACACTTCTTGGTATTTCCAGAACCATTTTCAAGGATCTAAGAAAACATAATTCCTTCTATGCATGTGGTCAAGCAGAATTTGGAAAACAGACCCACTTGATAATATGCATTTTGTTAGATCTGTAACTCGGAAGGGCTCTTTGGGAGACGGAAAAACAACCATAGCATGGAACACAGACGCCCGTGTAGTAAATAAACGTAACCTATCTGAGGGATAACGGAGTTTCCCTCTACTCTTGACATTAGAGAAATCATTTTTTTATTATAAAATTTTTTTTATTAAAAATGTTTTTTTAATGTTTATTTGTTTTTGACAGGGAGAGAAAGAGTAAGAGACAGAGAGACAGAGCGTGAGCAGGGGAGGAGGAAAGAGAGAGGGACACACAGAATCTGAAGCAGGTTCCAGGCTCCAAGCTGTCAGCACAGAGCCAGACGCGGGGCTTGGACTCACGAACTGCGAGATCATGACCTGAGCCAGAGTCAGACACTTAACCAACTGAGCCACCCAGATGCCCCACAGAAATAAAAATTTTAAAAACATTACCCAGCAATGATTTAACAATTGTATGCCGTGAATTAAACAGCTTAAATGAAATAGACAAATTATTCAGAAGGCACAAATTACCAAAACTGACTCAAAAAAAAAAAAAAAGGAAAAATATGAATAGACCCACAGTAAGTAAAGAATTAAGTCTGGAATTTTTCAAACTTTCTATAGAGAAGAGCCCAGATGACTTCATGGATGACTTCTACTAAATGCTTAAAGGAGAATCAATACCAATTCTTTAAACTGTACCACGAGATAGAAGAGGATGAGGTCCTTCTTTGTCCTGATACTGAACCCAGACAAAGACATCACAAGAAAAGAAAACTACAGACCAATATCTCTATGGATATGGACATAAAAAGTCCTCAACAAAATAGTAGCAAACCAAATCGGGTAATATATGAAAAAATATTACATACAACAAACAAACAGAATTTATCCCAGTAAGGTTGGTTAAACATATAAAAATCCATTAATGTAATAATATCATATTAATTTAAAAAAGGACAAAAAAACATATGATCATTTCACTAGATGCAAAAAAAGCATTTGGCAAAATCCAACAGTTCTTTGAGATAAAAACAATCAACAAACTAGCAACAGAAGGGAACTGCCTCAACTTAATAAAGGGCATCCATGAAAATGCCACAGACATTATAATGGTGAAAGATGATCAGAAATAACAGAAGGCCCATTTTTGCCACTACTATTCATCACTGTATGGGAGATTATAGCCAGGCCAGGGCAATTAGGGGAAAGCAAAGAAAGGAGAGAAGGGAGGGGAGGGGAGGGGAGGGAGAAGGAAGGGAAGGGAAGGAAAGGAAAGAAGAAAAGAAGGAGGGAAGGAGGGGAGGGAGGGAGGGAAGAGGGGAAGGAAGGGAAGGAAGGGAGGGCAGGCATCCTGATTGAAAATTAAGAAGTAAAGTTATCTCTATTTATAGATGATGTGATCTTATATATAGAAAATCCCTTGGGGGCACCTGGTTGGCTAAGTCAGTTAAGCATTCAACTCTTCGTTTCAGCCCAGGTCATGATCTCATGGGTCATAAGTTTGAGCCCCACATTGGGCTCTTCACTGGGTGTGGAGCCTGCTTGGGATTCTCTCTCTCTGCCCCTCCTTAGTTCACATGTGCCCTTTCTCTCTCTCTCTCTCTCTCAAAATAAATAAATAAACTTAAAAAAAATCCTTAGGAATACACAAATAACTACTAGAACTAATAACAATAAACAACTATCAAAAGGTCTCAGTATTCAAGGTCAATGTTCAAAATAATATTTTTAAAAATTTTTTTTAACATTTATTCATTTTTGAGAGAGAGAGAGAGTGAGTGTGTGTGGGGGGGCAGGGGGGGAAAGGGCAGAGAGATTGGGAGACACAGAATCCAAAGCAGGCTCCAGGTTCTGAGCTGTCAGCACAGAGTCTGATACGGGGCTCAAACCCACGAACCGTGAGATCATGACCTGAGCCAAAGTTGGGCGCTTAACCCACTGAGCCACCCAGGCACCCAAAAATAATTAGTATTTTTATACTATCAATGAGCAACATAAAATTAAACTAAGAAAACTATTCCATTATAATAGCATAAAGAATAATAAAATACCCAGGAATGAATTTAACAAAAGAAGTGCAAACTTATCCTATGAAAACTCGAAAACAACTTAAAGAATATCTAAACAAGTGGCAAAACCTAAGATGACAATATTCCGCAAACTGATCTGCATTTTCAATGTAATTCCTATGAAAATCCCAGTTTCTTTTTTTTTTTTGCAGAAATTGGCAAATTGATCATAAAATTCATATGGAAATGCAAGGGACCCTAAGTTGCCAAAACTATGTTGATAAAAGGAACAAATATGAAGGACACACAAGCAATTTCAAATTTTACTGTAAGGCTAGGGCAAGAAGACAAAGTGGGACTACCATAAGGAAAGACATACAGACCAGTGGAATTGAATTACGAGTTCAGAAGTAAACCCTCCCATTTACGGCCAACTGATTTCAACAAGGGTTAAATCTTGTCTTTTAACAATACAGTTCAACAGGAAAGAAGAGTCTTTTGAAAAAGTAGTGCTGTGACAGGCAATGGAATATCCACATGCCAAAGAATGAAGCTGGACCTCTCCCTCACACCACACACAAAAATTAACTCAAAATGGATCAAAGACCTAGAAATGCTTTTCCTAAATGGAAAAGCTAAAACAATAAAACATTTAGAAGAAATAACAGGAGTAAATCTACATGACCTTGGGGCAGGCTTTGGTTTCTTAAATATGATGACAAAACGTAAGCAACAACAACAAAAAAAAATAAAGTTGTACTTCATCAAAATTTAAAACTTTTGAGCTTCATAGACTATAAAGCAAAAGACAACTTAGTGAATGGGAGGAAATATTTGTAAACTAGATGTCTGTTAGGGGACTTGTACAGATTACATAAAGAACTCTTACAACTCATAACAAAAAGATAAATATTCCAATTAACAAATGGGCAAAGGATCTGAATAGACATTTCTCTCAAGAAGATGTATAAATGGCCTAAAAGCACATAAAAATATGCTCAACGTCATTAGCCACTGGGGAAATGGAATCCAGCCCACAGCGGGTCACCTCTTCCTTCCGGGGTTTGGAGCTGCCGGCCTGGGATCCAGCCTTTCCCAGCACCGGCCGATTTCGTCTGTCTTGGGAGGACTATAATGCCACCTTCTTAAGTAGCGGTAGTACTTTATACACAACCGGAAAATGCTTTTTCCTAACGCAGGTCTAGGTAACTCCAAGTACATGAGAGTACTGGGATACAGAGTACTGGTATCCGTTGTTTTGTTCTCCTCGAGTATGCTGTTATTCTGCAAACTGCTAGGAGCGAAATTCTCCTTCTCACACTTTTTCAAGCCTAAGTTGGCAGGCTCTCTTTTAACCTGAGTGTCTGAAATGGCAGAAAACAAGCCATTTCACTGAGTGCTAATTTGCCACAAGCCAATTTCCATGTTTCTCCCCACTCTGGCCTTTCCTTATGCAGAGCAGTCCCATCTCCTTGCTCTAGCCCCACCTGCTTTAGGTGAGGGGAAACCATGGAAAAACAAATAGAACTATTCTAAAGAAGAGTGATAAACTTCAATACATGCACTAAAAAGCATGCATATTTGGCTAAATTGATCATTCAGGAAATTGTCAACACAATGAGCCAGATTTTGTGGATTTGACTTTAGCAAATAGACCTAGATGCACAGAGTATTGGGGAGAAAAGTGGGGGAACATCAGCATTTGGGCGGCGGGGGGGGGGGGGCACCAGTCAGCACATTGGACAGAGATGATCTGGGAGATACAGTGGAGAAAAGGTTGTGAGATTTTCTACCCGAATTGTATTTACATGTTATAAGTACAGATCCAGGACTTAGCCGACTTCCTTTCTACAGTGCTGGTAGGAGGTGGGGAGGAGAAGGATTAGGGGAGGAGAGCAAGGGCCATCCAGGGTGGAAGCTGAGTCAACACCTCTCTTGCTTAGCCAGGAACCACACAGTGCAGGACAGACTAAATTGAGTAAGTGTTAAGAGCCGAAAAAATGTTGAGGTTTTATTCTACTTGCAAATTAGAAAACCTGAATCTTTCATAGCGGGCTATAGGCAAGCCTTGAGTTGCCCTGGAAAGAAACATCATGTTAATATTGGGCAGTAAATAAACATGTCCTCTGCTCCCAAGGGAGACACTATTTCTATTATCCAAGGCTCTTCACTAGACAAACGTCTTTGCTCATAGTACATGCAGAAATGTAAAAGATTCATGAAGAATTATTTCCAACAGGTGGGATTTCGAGTTAATATTTATTCTAATCCAGCACTCTGGTGTGTGGACCAAATGCTTTCTTTCCCAATATTAGTGGGAATCAGATAAAAACTCTGAAGTTCTCCTTGGTTTGGCGGAAGAAAACCCTAAGGGACAAAGGCCCAACTTAATTCCTAGCTCCTAGTTTCTGAGTCTCTCTTAACCATTCCTGATTCTCTCCTTTCTTGACTCTCCTGGCTTTCCACCTGCCTTCCATTCCATTTTAGTCCTTGATGAATTTCATGATTACACAAAAATGAAAACCACTGATATTATTATATTATCAACCTGAATCTTTGGTTTACCCTGGCTCATCATAGCTATTCCATACTGAACGCCTTGTATAAAATACATTGATAATTCAGCTGCTGTCCATAAGTACTTGCTCCAAAAGACAAGTTTTCAAGGTTCCTCATTCGTAAAATAAGAAGGAAAAGAAAGAAGGTTCTCTATGTTCTGAACAACTATTACAAGCCCACAGTTGGGGTGGTGGTGTTATTCTTTGAAAATATTATTTTCAATTCTCTCATTTTGAGAGGAAAGAACATGTATCGAATATGTTTGTCAAAGGACCATAACTTTTCTCACAATTCATTCAAAAACACAACTGACTTATGGAGTACTGTCTCCAACAATATTCACTCATTTCTGTATGATCTTGGTTTTTGGAGAAACTTCCCACGAGTATGCCCCTGCATTAACCACTCTGAGTGGCTGGCCGACAGACAGTGGGACTAAATCTGTTCAATTTTTCTTACTCAGCATTGAAGAAAGCCTACTATCACCAAGACTCCAAGCATCAGTACTGACCTCTAACATGTCCCCATGTGACCAGACGCAGGCAGCTGAACAAATCTCATAAACCATGTGCTTTATAAAAGTCAAGTGGCTTTCTCCTTGAGTTTCTGTCAGAACTTTTCTACTTGTCTAAAAACCTTTTGCCCACCCAGGAAGAATGTTAGTACTAGTTGCAACAATGGAACAGACCAGAGGCTGACCACTAGACCAGCAAAGAACCCTCCCCCCGCCAATACGGGAAAGTTAGCGTAACCAATCACAGCTCAGGCAGCTGCCGTGGGGCCCACTTTCCACTGCTCAGACTACAACTTCTGTCCAACTACTTTGTCCTCGTTTCCAGGCCACAGGGAGAATTCCATTATTCTCCAATTGGCCATACATTTGGTTAACGTGTTCACTATGAATTCCCACGGATGGCCCTCGAATCCTGGCAACTGGTGGCAGGCTCTCAACCTCCCTCTTTCAAAAAGCCGTGCTCCTGTCACGAAAATCATTGCAAAAACTGATGAGAACTTTGAAGAGTCTACCATTTTGCTCCATTTGCAAACCAGCCTGTCACTGTTTCATAGGTGCTGACAGATGACAGAGGATAGCAGGCTGTTGGTTCAGAGACAGAGGGTGGTTTAACTCCTTTCAGCAATAGCACTAACCTGAGTATCAGTGTTACAGAAGAACACATTGTCTCTATCATCCAAGGCTGGTCAGTTTAGAAGTCTCCTTAAAAAGATAGTTCAAAACAAGAGGCAATCAGTTCTGCTCAAGAGAGGTACAGAAACGTGAGAAAAAAATCGCTGAGAATAGTCTCCTCATAAAAGGTATTCTACGATTAATGCTACCAAACTATTCATGTGGAACGGAACGTCCAGAGAAGACAAAGTTACTTAAACTTAAGACTATGTCTCAGTGGGGGCACCTGGGTGGCTCAGTCGGTTAAGTGGCCGACTTCGGCTCAGGTCATGATCTTGCAGTCCGTGAGTTGGAGCCCTGCGTCGGGCTCTGTGCTGACAGCTCAGAACCCGGAGCCTGTTTCAGATTCTGTGTCTCCCTCTCTCTGACCCTCCCCCATTCATGCTCTGTCTCTGTCTCAAAAATAAATAAATGTTAAAAAAATTTTTTTAAGAAAGACTATGTCTCAGTAAATAAGTCAATTTTAAAGTATTATTTTTGTGGGATGCATGGATGGCTCAGTTGGTTACATGTCCGACTTCGGCTCAGGTCACGATCTCAAGGTTCCTGAGTTCAAGCCCCAAGTCGGGCTTTGTGCTGACAGCTCAGGGCCTGGAACCTGCTTCAGATTCGGTGTCTCCCCCTCTCTCTGTCCCTTCTCCTCCCCTGCTCATGCTCTCTCTCTCTGTCTCTATCAAAAGTAACTAAACATTAATTTTTTTTAAATATTACTTTTCTGAAAATTATCTGTGATTCTCATAGACTGGATTTTCATTTGGAAGTTTAAGTTTCCGCCGATGGCTTAAGACCTTGCTTGGTTTCAAAACAGGTGACTTTTGCTAAAGAAGGACCATCAAACTCGTCAGAGAGAGCTCTGAGCTGTTAATGGTGACAAGAATTCAAACCCTGGGTCTAAGTGGCAGAGTATTTGTTAGTGAAAACTTAGGCGTTTGTTGACTTGTGTTCTTGAAGAACAAAGCAGCCTACGGCGTGCATCTTCTCTCCTGTCTTCAAAAATGGAATCTCCCAAGTTACAGGGCCAATGGCTATCATTTAAATAGTACCTCCCCCCTTCCCTGAGCAACTTATGTATTATTATGTCCTGTCTTCGAGTTAAAGCAATGAAGGTAGCTGCTAAAGTATGAATCATATTATTTGCGGAAAATATCAATACTATCCACAACCATAAACTCAGCCATACCGACATTACCACATCAGCAAGAAGAAAGCCCTAAGACGGGGCAAGAAACAATTCGGGGATTAGGAAAGGTCCACGAAGAAGGGACAAGGTCTGTAGTTGCCATGTGGAAGCCCCTGAGGGAGTCAGAACTCAAGGAGGTTAGAGAATAGGAGATTAGAGAATAAAATCAACTGAACACGGGTGAAACTAAAACACAGATTATTTACGTTCTTTTCTGATGAAGGCCTTATGTAGAAGTGGGAAAATTAACAAAATCACATTGAGGACTGAATCATACTTGTAAGGCCTCTACATTTGTTATTTTATCTAATCCACAACAAACCACTGAAGAAAGCAATGTTATTAACCCGATTTTACAGAGAAAGCCGATATTTGGAGAGGCTTCAGTGAGTTACTGAGATCACACAAGCGGTCAGTTGCTAAACCAGGATTCTAACCCAACCAGTCTCATTTCAGAGCCCAACCTCCTGGTAGTTGGGTAACATGTTAATACATCGATATACTTCCCAGGGGGTTAGTAACTATGTCTCAAAACTGAAAAACAGGCCACGATATTCACAAGAGTTTAGGGCTTGGGCTGTAGGGTTTTAGTTTTTCTTATAAAGTGAGGCACTGACTGGGACTTGGCTGAGTTGACCGCATCAGAGCTTTCAACAGGAAGGCGGGAATCTTGACGTTTGTCGATGAACAAGCTGCTAGTCTAGATACACACACTATTTTTGTTGGACCAGAGGTTTATCTTTCATGATGGAGTATTTCCTGAAGCAAGAAACCAGGTTAGTCTCGCTTCCTCTCTGTGTTCCTTAATATAAAAGGGGAGGTGGCTTCTCTTCCAGTAACACTTAACACACAGTCGGTCATAGTTGTGGTCTCACTTCTCACTGCGTGTATCTAAAACAAAATAGGTTTGAAGGTAGGGATTGAGAAAGAGTCTCCATGAAACCTCAGGATAAGTGTCTTGTGGCTTTAAGAATTAAAATTCCCAAGGAGCACAGCCGTTTACACTGACCTAAGCCTTTTAAAATCACAGAACACATTCGTGCATGGTTCTTAATACAAGTCACGGAACATACTTCTGCGTGGTTGATAACAACTGTGCCTTTGCTGATGATGCTGTGTGATCTGTACATCGAGCAAGAGGAGTCTGCTTTAAGCTGCTGTGAATAGAAAGAAAAAAACAACAGAGAGATTCCACGGTCTCTGTGCAAACTAATACAGACTGATGTGAACTTTTATTTGAAGCAAACTTGGGTTTGATTTTCTGTTCTTGCTTCTTCTGAGTACGTGATCTGGAAAATTTAACTTCTCCAGATTCCTGTTTCCTCACTGGTATGAGGAGGGTAATAGTAATGTTATGTACGGGAAGAACAAGAGATGATGTGTATAAAACTCAGCTTTGCCCACAGTACAAACCCAAATAACGACAAGCATATTGAAGGATGCTGTTACAATCATTGCTGCTACTATTGTTTCGTTATTATTATTCATTTGGAGACTGACAAAGAGGAGACAGAAAAGACGCACACGTGGTAAAAGAGTTAAATTTAAAAACTTGGCGCTATTCTCGCAACGAAATTCATCATAATGCACATTCCTTATTCTGACAGGTGCCCCACTCCTTCAGCCCATAGTCTGAAACTGTTTATGCAACACCACAATAATATTGTAGACTTTGGAGTCATTGCATCTATATAGCTATATGTAGTATATATATCTGCTTAAAATTTACATTAAAAAATAAAATTCAGTAAGCCAATAATTTTTAAAAGACTTGCCAGACTCCCATTATTCCTTGCGCATCCGAGTTATTTTAAGCTCATTATTATAAGCCTTGATCCACTTGTAATACTATCAGTGAAGTTCAAAATTCCAGCCTGCAGCAAAATTCTTTCCACAGGAAGCTCAAGTTGATTTAAGTTAATGGGAGTTGGATATGAGTGAATGATGTCAGTCTTTGGTCTCAGATAAGATTCCTTCTATTTCTTCCTCATCCAAGGAAGCTTCTTTCCTGCTTTCATCTGAAGACAGAGTGCTGAATACTGAGGAGACAAGGCTCCAGCTAACCTCAGTGATTAATGTGTGGACAAGTCACTTGGATTTTAAACACAGAGTCTGCATTTGCATGGGGTTAGTTAATCTGTCAAAACCAATAACAACTTTCTTTCCACAGACAGAAGAAGCCATGTGTCCTACTGTGATGTGACATGAGTATTTTTAGCAGTAATTCAGTTCCTTTTTACGAAGAGTGTGTTTTGAAGTTGTTGGCAAAGAGGAAAAGGACAGAACTGAATACCATTGGAGAAGTACAGGAAAGAAGAACCAACAGAGTTATCACCACATCCTGAGAGATGAATTTGGCCTGGCTTCGTCTTATCTTTTAGTATTCACAGAAAGACATATATACACACTCTTGCTGATATGTGGATTTTTTTCCTCCTCACTTAATGGAAATTTCCTACACAACCCATAATTTTTACAGAGAAACACAGTTGTAGGGCTCTGAATAAGACATCGCTATTGAAAACAGCCGAGTGACAGAAACACAGAAAAATTAAATCGCATTTGTTTTCTGCAAGTCAGGTGAGTAGGTAGGTGCACTGATGTTTGGGAGCTGGATGGGGAATGAGCAGAGAAGGGGGACTAGATGGACAAATGCTCATACCTCAAAAGCAGGACTGTTCTTTCGCTTGTCCCCTGGGTCCCTGAAGCAATGCAAGACCCTACTGGGTGCCCCACACACCCTCCAGAGCACTGAGGAAGACAGCTTGCAGCCATGAGCCACCACACCTCCAGTGTGTTCTACCACCAGACCAGGACTGTCTCGACCCAGGAGCCCTTTATGCTGATCTTTACATTTATATCAAGTAGCACGTTGTTGATTCATGAGGTTTTTTTGTCTTGCTTTTAATTCACAACCAACAAGGAATATTCCCTCTCTTCTCCCTGGGGATAAAAAATCAGTTAAAGCCTTACAAATCCAGATGGTCCATTACTACAAAAGTTGTCTCTTCCAGAGCCTTGGAACTAAAATGGTACCACTTCTGCCCTGGGCTTGCAGGCATGGATTAGTGATTCTCAGCAGGTAGTTCCTGGCCCAACAGGGTCACCCGGAGACTTGTTAGAAGTGGAAATTCTCACCCCAGACCCCATGCGTCAGAAACCACCAGGATGGGCTCAGCAAGCTAAGCTCTCCAGGGGATTCTGGCACAAGGTAATGTTGAGAACCCTTGCCATAGAACGACTCTGACAATCAAACTTGAGGGGATGTTGTGGGTAGGGAAAGACATACGTGTTAAGACAGTGTGGTACAAGCAACAGAAACCCAACTCAGAAAAACAAGAACAGAAGGGGTACACGGACTAATGAAACTGTGTAACATCTGAAAGCTGGCTGAATTGTTGGGTCAACAACACTAAGGACCCCGTTTCTTTGCATTTCTGCTCTCTGCTCCTCTCTTTCATCTTGTCCTTTACCGTGAGGCAATCAAACACCATAGCCTGTGGTCAAGAGGTGCAGATAACTTAAATCTGGGGAGTAAGAATAGAGGGAAAACTAATGTTAATGGTTGTCTCTAGCTCGTGGGACTATGTGTGCTTTTCAGAGCCCTCTATTCATAATTCTGTGTCTTCAAACTTATCCCCAAGAACATGTATCCCATTTATACTTACTGAAACCAGGAAAAGAAGGCAGTCAGGAAGGAAGGTGCACAGGAAGGCAAAAGAAGAAAAGGAAAGAAAAAAGGAAGGAAGGAACGAAGGGAGGGACGGAGAAAAGGAGGGAAGAGAGGAAGGCAAGGAGGGTATGAAGAAGAAACAGGATGAAAACAAATCCTACTTTTTAATCTCTTTTTCTTATGGACTTCTCAGTACTGCAAGCACAGCTCCCTTGGCCTCACTAAGCCCTGCAGAGGACGGTTGTTGTGGCAGATACGAGGCACCTACCGTCCGTGCACCTGGCTGTTTCGTCATGTGACATTCGTTTGGGCTCTCCTGCCTTTCACTCAAGGGGTCTTCTTTTTATTTGAAGACCAAATAAACACATAGAACTTTCAAGAATGGAAAACTATCTGCAAAAATTTTAATCACATTTAATAAACAATGATGGTTTCCTACTCATAGCAATATTATTTTCACAATTTTCTTTCTTCTGCTTTGAGATAACAAGATTAGCTTCTAGATAGCTTCCATGTACACTTCCTATAACTCAATATTTATGTCTTTATAATGTATCAATTATCCTGCAGGATTCCTCTATAATAAAAAACATGCAGAGAGAAAATACGGTATGTTGTATTCCATTATCAAAAAGCATATCCCTTTCATTAAATTGTGATTTCATTCTTTTCCCCCCAAAAAATCACTACAATGTATTTTTCATAACAGAGCCAGATACTGGTGACACTTCATTATTGAAGTACAACTATGTGAGTTCATATTTCATGGCACATTCTAGAAATACTCTTTTTTTAAGGAGCCAACAGTCTCATTTATGCTAGATTACAAACTTTTCTGATTAAATGTGTACTTGATTTACAAATCAGTTCCTATTCAACGGCCACATTTAAATCTTTCTATAACTTTTATCTTTACTAAATGCTCAAAAAATTGT
This sequence comes from Panthera tigris, assembly GCF_018350195.1. Taxonomy (NCBI): domain Eukaryota; kingdom Metazoa; phylum Chordata; class Mammalia; order Carnivora; family Felidae; genus Panthera; species Panthera tigris. Next base: position 4,266,039 of record NC_056670.1, read on the forward strand.
TGGTCTTAAGAAAAACAACTTTGCTCTGACATAATTCATATTCCGAGTTTTTTCCAGTGTTCAGACCCAGGAACCTTTGCTTCTCGTGGTTCTGCACAGTGATGTTCTGTACTAATGGCCAGCATTCCCAGAGGTGTGAGATGTGCACTGTTCAAGCAGGAGAACACTTAGGAAACACTCCAAACAGTTTCGTACCTTGGAGATCCCCCAGATAACCTTCTGCTGTGAACATTTTATTTACATCAGGGGTTTACAAACCTAATTGACTCTGGAAACTTTTGTATACATAATAACTATTCATATCCTGAAGAAATACCATTCTATGGGTCACATTTGTAGAATTTTGCTTTCAACTTTACATTACTTTCACTCTATAAAAACTGCCTGCCTCACACTAAAATGTGATGGTTTTTAGTGACTTACTAATACAATTTTCCCAAAGGGATTTGCAATGGATCAAAGTCTTTGAAAATTATATTATTTTCCACACAGAAGGGGCACTTTAATGGTTGAATTTCTGACCCTGGGGCAGGACCATGCATAGGGTGACTGCATATGACATCTTTCAGAACACATCCCAGTCAAACCCGCCAAATCACTCACACACACACACACACACACACACACACACACACACCACACACTAAAATAATACTTTGGGCCAACAGCCACTATCACTGATGCAAAATAAACAAAAGATGCAAAAAAATCTATCTTTAGAAGAGGTATAAAATTCAAAGCCAAACAAGATCATACATCATTCCTGAGTATGGATGGATATGATGCAACATCAGGCATTAACCTGATCATCCAATCTATAAATCCATGTCTCTGACCTTTGTTTCCTTCCTTCCTTCCTTCCCTCCCTCCTTCCCTCTTTCTCTTTCTCTCCCTTTTCTCTTCTCTCCTTTCCTGATCTCCTTCTTCCCTTCTGTCTCCATGGAGAAACATGTCCCTTCTCCCATCAGATCAAGAGAGTGGAAACTGAGCCAGCATTCTCTGTAGTGGACTATCTCTGGAATTTGTAGCAGCTTTGGTCAATTCTGTTCACCTGATTGAGGTCGGGATGCTCACTTCTCCTTCTGCAGGGTCTGGGATCGGAGCACTGGGGAGGCTCCACGATGTGCAGGAAACAGCCCACAATGTTTCACAGGCGTGTCCCCTGCTTTATGAATGGTGGGCAGTCTCTGCTTTAGATCCTGGCTGACAGCTTTTCTAGATCACTGGGAGCTTGTTGCGACCTACCCTTTCGGCCCTGCAGCCCCACACCTGGCCTTGAGAAGTCCTGTTGGGACTGTAACGCAGAACCCACTTTACAAAGGCAGAGATTTCCTCTGAGAGACTCCTCTCAGGGAAGAACTACCTGTTGTGTTCATCAACAGAAAGCCCAGAGTATCTTGGGGAGATTCTCTGGGGTCTCATGTCCCGACCCCGTTTTGGAGACAGTACCCCCAGGATGCACTGAAACGTGAAGGAAAGTGCTGGGGATGGCAGAGCGTTGCTTTATGCCTGGCGCCCCTCTGGAGTGTATTCTGTGACACTCATCCATATGCTGGTTTCTCCCTGGCCTGGACTATGGAGGCCTGAGGCCTGTCTCCCCGTTGCAGTCGGGGCTGAGCACAGCAGTGGGCATCTTCTCTCTTCTGAAGGCCTGGTCACTTATATCCAGTTTATATAAACTTCTTTTGGTCCTCATCTGTCTGTTGATTTAAAAATAATCCGTGATTATGTCACTTGTTGGGTTATCAGCATGAGAATCAGAGTCTCTTAGGACTGTCTACACCCAAAATGGAGGTGAGTCTTTGCAGTGTCCTTTTCATTCAGACTCAAAGTGGGTCACAAATCAGACTTATTCCTTACATACCCTCCAAAACTAAAAAAAAAAAAAAAAAAAAAAAAAAAAAAAAAAAAAGGAAGTTTTCAACTCATATGGGCAAATACCATGGAGAGGGATTGCTGAATCATATAGTAAAAGTGTCCTTGGCTTGGTAAAAAAACAGCTGCCCAACAGTCTTCCAAAGTGGCTGTATCACTGTGCACACAACCAGCAATGAATGAGTTCTTGTCGCTCCACACCCCTGCCCCCATTTGGTGCTGTCAGTGTTTTAGACTTTGCCCATTCTAATAAGTGTGTAGTGTGGTATCTGCTTGTGGTTTTAATTAGCATTTCCCTCTGACGTATGATTTTGAACATCTTTTCATATGCTACTTTCCATCTGTATATCTTCACTGGTCAGGGGTCTATCGTATTTTTTCCCACTTTTAACTGGAGTGTTCATTTTCTTACTGTTGAATTTTAAGAGTTCTTTATAGATTTTGGATAACAGTACTTGACCAAATATTGTGTTGCAAATATTTTCTCCCATTCTGTGGTATGTCTTCTCATTCTCTCGACCCCATCTGCCACAGAGCCTAAGTCAATCTGTGTGGTTTTCACCTAGTAAGTCTGTGATCATGTTACAGAAGCAATAGAAAACTAATGGCCCAAGTGATTATAAAACAATTCAGTTAAAACTCATCTCTGAGAATTCTGAAGCACCATATTACATCAAATGGTAAGCTCCTAGCTCATCCAGATAAAAATTTCTCTGTTGCTCTGTGGCCATTTCTCAGGCAATATCATTTTTTTTAAGTTTTCATTTAAATTCCAGTTAGTTAACACACAGTGCAATATTAATTTCAGGTGTACAATCTAGTGATTCAACACTTCATACATCACCCGGTGCTCCTCACAAGTGTCCTCCTTAACCCCATTTATACCGAGATGTTATTTAAAACAGTGTTATTTCTGTCTCCTGTTTTACTTATCTGGGGCCATATTCATAAATCACTGATCACTTGCTATCTAAATTTTGTCTCCAGTAGTCTTTGGGTATTTTCACTAACGTACTACTCAATTTTCATTCTGTACAAATACAAAATGAAAGATACTTATCGGGACTTTATACCACAATTACACTTTGAAATAGTATGGCCTCTAGTACTGACCTTCTGTTTCCACCTCTATACTGTTTGTTTTACTTTTTAAATAGGTTATTGAACCTCATGAGCAGGCAGGCCAGAAATTCAAGTGTCTAGGGAAAGGCACTCTTTGTGTTGTCTTTGCACCTTGAATTACCAAATATAGTCACATATACTTTGTAGTATATGAAAATGAAGTTCCACCTTTAACTTTTAATATTGCTAATATATTTTTAAGGTTCATTTATTTTGAGAAAGTGTGTGAGAGAGAGAGCACGAGCAGGGGAGGGGCAGAGGGAGAGGGAGGGAGAGGGAGAGAGAGGGAGAGAGAGAGTATCCCAAACAGGCCCCGTGCTGTTAGTACAGAGCCCGACATGGGGCTTGAGCCCATAAACTGTGAGATCATGACCTGGGCTGAAATCAAGAGTCAGACGCTTACCTGACTGAGACAGCCAGGTGCCCCAATATTACTAATATTTTTAATGTTTTATATAGAATTTTAAAAACAACTAGGAACAACTACAATGGAAACACATTATATCAGCCAAAACATATGAGGACCCAAACAGGTATAAAATTAGACATGGCATATTTAAGTGTTGCCTTTTTATATACTATACCAATAAGAGATTATGATTTAAGGAATAAATAGTTAAGACCTGAAACAAAGAGTAACTGAAGGACACATTCTGAGGCAGATGTAGGCAACTGTGTAAATTAGGAGTTTGGTCGTTTGTATTTACTTACTTACTCATCCCTTTAAAGGTGACTTTGCATTCCCTTGTTTTTCTGCAGGAAAAATACCAACCCTGTCACTTCCTTACTTGAAAAAATAACTTATCCCAAATCCTGTGAGGAATGTTGGGACTCTACATAAACTGGTTCCACTCGACCCAACCAACCTCATTCCTCACCACTGTTCTTATCCATAAACCCTGCTCTCCACCACATGGAGTGACCCATTCTTCCCAGAGCCCATTCTGCTTTTGTACCCTCCGCACCCCTCATCCCCCCGCTGGCCGTGCCTTCTCCTGAACCCACCGCATCCCTTGTCTGGGACCTTACTGGTGAACCCGATACCATTCACCAGAAATATGACGACTCTCTGTGAAGATTTCCTGACCTTTGCCCCCAAGCTCCCTAATACTGCAATCTGAACTGATGCAGGGTGCTTTCACAGGCTGCTGTTGGTTACTTCGTAAAATGTCCTAATACTCCCAATACTATATTGGGGCCTCCTTGATCAAAAAGTATGTATTACTCATATTTGACTGTAATATGCCACAATGGGTATGTGGCCTAGTAGTCTCTCATTAAATATTTTTAAAACTACTTTTTAAAACTGTTTATTTAGTTTTTTTTTTCTTTTCCGAGAAAGGGAGAGAGAGAGGGGTGGGGGGGCGGTTGGGGAAGAGAGGGAGGGGGAGGGGGAGGGCAGAGGGTGGGAGACACAGAATCAGAAGCAGGCTCCAGGCTCTGAGTTGTCAGCACAGAGCCCGATGCGGGGCTCGAACCCACAAATTGTGAGACCATGACCTGAGCTGGAGTTGGGCACTTAACCGACTGAGCTATACAGGCGCCCCTGAAACTACTTTTATCTATCCTTCTTCCTCCACCAATTTCATGCTTGATGTATGGTATTAAAAACATGTAATGAGGGGGTGCCTGGGTGGCTCAGTCGGTTAAACGTCCGATTTTAGCTCAGGTCATGATCTTGCAGTTCTGGGTTTGAGCCCCACTTGGGATTCTCAGTCTCCCTCTCTCTCTTGCCCTCCCCTGCTCAAGCTCTCCCTTTCTCAAAATAAATAAATATTTAAAAAAAAACACATAATGAGAGATGTGAATCCAGCACTTCAAGAAACTTTCACCAAAAAAATCTCTGCAGATTCTTCCCTGGGCTCATTCTATTCAATTCACTTCATATTTTCCTCTCTTCCCATTCACGTCCCACTAAAGTCCCAGCTTTTTTTACATGAGTAAAAAGAAGATACCGTGGATGGATAAAGAAGATACAGATAAAGAAGATAAAGAGATAATGGATAAAGAAGAAATGTGAAAATATATAGTTCCATTTTTTCAAAGCTTTGAGAGTAACTTCAAATAGTTCTCCATTTAGGAAAAATAACACGATCATATAAATTCATTTTTATTTCCTAATTTTTTTTATGTGCCCCAATGTTTACTGCAGCATTATTTACAATAGCCAAGACATTTCAGTAGACATTTCTTTTTCATAAAAAAGAAAAAAATCTTGCCATTTGCAACTAGCCATGGATGCAACTAGAGTATATTATGCCAAGTGACATAAGATAGAGAAAAACAGATACTGTAGGCTTTCACTTGTGTAATTTAAGAAACAAAATGAATGAACAAAGACAAAAAAAAAAAAAAAGGGATAAACCAAGAAACAGACTCTCAACTATAGAGATGGTTACCAGAAGGGAGATGGGTGGACGGATGGGTAAAATAGGTAATGGGGATTATAGACTACACTTATGATGAGCAGAGAGTGAGGTACGTAATTGCTGAATCACTACATTGTGCACCTGAAACTTACATAACACCGTAAGTTAACTACACTGAATTAAAATTAAACACTTAATTAAAAAAAAAAAAAACTAGTAGAGGCAAAGGAGGGGCTGTTCCTCCACATCTGGGAGGAGAGACGCTACTTTGTTCAGTGGCTCCTTTCTCATTCTACGCTTGATAAGTCTTTGACTTGACCCTTTCGCTAAATGGCTGGCTCTTGAATTGTTTCAATGGAAAGCCAGGAACCGTCTCGGCAAGGGGCCTGAAGCCCTCTCTCATGGCCTTGGCCTGTCCAGAATCATAGCCACATTTATTAGTTGTGAAAATATATAGTTCCATTTTTTCAAAGCTTTGAGAGTAACTTCAAATAGTTCTCCATTTAGGAAAAATAACACGATCATATAAATTCATTTTTATTTCCTAATTTTTTTTATGTCTCTTTATTGTCCTCTTAGGATTTATGTGATTTTAGGGGCACCTGGGTGGCTCAGTCAGTTGAGTGTCCGACTTCAGCTCAGATCGTGTTCTCATGGTTTGTGGGTTTGAGTCCAGTGGCGGGCTCTGTGCTGACCGATCAGAGCCTGGAACCTGTTCTGATTCTGTGTCTCCTTCTCTCTGCCCCTCTCCCGCTCATGCTCTCTCTCCCTCAAAAATAAACATTAAAAAAAAAAAGGATTTATGTGATTTTTAGTGAGCACATCTGTGACAAATGAGCTGCGTGTAAGCATGCCTCCTAGCCCTGGATTTCAATTCCCTGTTTAGCTGACTCTTGTTCAGTGACCACGCAGTGGGCTTCTACTATTAATACCTGCTCTCAGATAATAATAAAAATGACAATAATAATAATAATGATAGCAATTATTCACTGCATTTGGCATGTGCCAAGAGTTCAGGTGTGCTTTGCGCATAGTAACGCCCTTAGTCTTCACGACTACAGCAGGTGGGTGGCACTTTTATCACCTTCGCTTACTTAGACATGAGGAAAGTGAGGCCCAGAGATGTCAGGGAATGTCCTTCCTGAAACTCACCTGTGTTTGGCTTCATTTCCTGACACAGGCAAGGTCTACCTACTCAGCGTCGATAGGCAAAAGCTGTGTCTCGCACGTGACACTGTCTTTAGACGCAAGTGGAACAACGCAAACGTGCCGTATTTAACCGGGGGACTCGAGCCCATGACCGCGAGGTCGTGACCTGAGCGGAAATCAGGAGTCAGACGCTCAACCGCCCGAGCCACCGGGCGCCCGGAATGCTCCGCTAAGACGTGTCAGTGGCTGGGACTTCCCAGGAGGCCCCTGCCTCGTGCAGCCCGTGCTCGGGTATCTCCTACCTCAGCAAGTGTTGGGTAGCCACGCATGAGCTGTTCCTCCCCTACCCCTGGCCTTCCTCCCTCTCCCAGTGCGCCATTCCCGGAGCCTGGCCGTGGCTGGCATCGCGGGGTTCCTCTACTGTTGTGTCGCTGCATTTGCGGTTCTTCGTCCTGCTTCCCTCACTGCTCACGCCCTTGACCTGCCCCTCCAGGGCGCCAGGAAGCCTGTGATCGTGTTCCCCCGCGGGCTTACAGCTCCCACAGCACCGCAGGGCTCTGCAGGCCCATGAGAACCCAGGGCCCAAAGACAGCACAGCCGAACAGATTCAATCCCGACGCCTCGTCGGCCAGCCTCGGACTCCCCCGACACCGAACACAGCGTAAGCACCTCGTGCCCTCTCAAACCCGCAAACAGCCACTGAGAATCTTCTAGGTGTAAAGATATATTAACTGTGGATATCAGAGAAGTGAACATCACAAGGACATCTTCAATTGTGTCCCAGCACTCTTCTCGCAAAAGGCCCACACTTCTCCGTGTCACTCTTCATGTAAAAGTGAGTGACATCAGAGGACCGTGAGAGTCAAAAGAAATGACCGGGACTTGAGATTTATTCTCTGGTATGTTCTAGGAGTTCCAAAAATATGCACGAAAGAAATAGATGTAAACAAGTTCTGAACTTTTTCTATCCTCTTTCCTTTTCTCTCTCTCTGTCTCCGTCTCTCTCTTTCTCCCTCTTCCAAAACCAATGGTTCTGGTGAGCTGGAAAGAAAACGAGCATTAAGTGCATTCTTTAGGGGTCTTGAAAGACCCCTATTCCCATATTGGTAAAAATGTCTCCAGAAGGCCATTTTCGAAATTTGTAATTATTTATTTGTATTCTTTCTCTTTTCCTCTGCCTTTATGTTTTGCCTATTATTTCTTTCTTCTCATTCACTAACAGTGATTTTTGTTTTTGACAGAAATGATCATACTATTGAGTGGAAAACATTTTTAAATGCATTTTTAAGGTTCTATTTTAATTTTTACATGCATTTTTAAGAGTATGAAATGTTAAAAGAACTTACACTTTTTCTTACATGTGCAGATATTTATTTTGTGAACTTCAGATTACATGATAGACAGGGGGTTTTCTGCTGTCTTTTTTACTTAAGACACACTGCAGAAAACAAATATGTGGAAAAATTCTCTCACATTCTCACATATTGATTTACCCCATTCAATGCCTACATCATGAAGTTATGGGTAGGATTCATTAAGATATTGGTTAGAAAGCACTTAATATATATCGAACACTAAATTCAATACACAGATGCCACTGTCTATAAAATACTAGTTTTTCTCACTTTCTCCATTCATCTGTTTCTTTTTTCTGGTTTCTGCCTTTAATCCCGCACATGTGAAGCCCCATGCTGGGTTGTGTTGTCTTGCTAGGAAAGACCCCATTCACCCTGACTCAGGCAGCCTGTCACCTGGATGGGACACAGGAACACCAAGGGCAGTCTGGCAAAGTCAGAAGGACTGGCTTCTATTTAAAAAGCCTCAGACAAGGAACCAGTGACTACAAAGTAGTCTAGACCCGGCTGGGAAATCGGGAAATTGGGAGAGACCATTCCCCCCGCGCCCCACCCCCCTCACCCCCCCTCCCCCGTCTGAGCAGCAGCAATTATGACAGTCATCCCAGCGCTGGGCACACACCAGCCGTCCACTGTGCTTCCTTCCGGACACGCTGGCCCCAACGCTTGCTTCGAATTGGTCTTGGGTCCAGACCTCTTCCGCACAGCTTGTCTTCCCCGTGACAAAAGTGTATATTTTAGGGTATTTGCATTCTGGCTAAATGTGTTGGCTGGGAAGCCTGGAACTGTCTATCCGAGAGGACAGAGCCTCCTATTCTACCATTTTACCCCAGCTCTGCTTCCTGAAATGGCTCTCCTGTCGCAACACCATCTGATTCCTGTATCAATGCTCCTTTGTCTCCTATCCTTGCAATATGTACAGGCTCCTTCTTTGTGACTTTTTCCTTTTTGTCCACTTACAACACCCTTAATATACATGTCTTTCCTGCCAGACCCCACTACACCCTGTCTTTAGGTAATTAATTAGATTCATAATTTAGAACAGTTAGATTAGACTGATTACATTAGACTCACACCACTGCCATCTGCTAGGAAATTTGGTCAGACTTATGAAGGGCACAAGATTTGTCAACAGGACTCGAAGAATCCAAAATGGTTAAGTGACGTTTAGTTAACCTAATTCCAGATTACACACCTAGCAAATGGTCCAACTGATGTCCAAGTTTGGACAACCTTTTGTCAGTGCGCTGAACTACAGAATTTGTGTAAACAGTGATCATTACGGCCCAGCAGAGGAACCCTGTTTACTTTTCACTAGTTTGCATTTACTTAAAAAAACTGTAGATTACATAATTTTGTAGGAAATGTCCACAGTCAGTATGTTAATCTTCTTTCTTATAGGGCAGCCCAATTCCTTCCCTTAGAAGTAATTTACAGGACTGCTACCACCCATAAATGTTTTCCATTACCCTTCTGATGCAATTAACTCCAAAATGAAAATGAGAAAGATTTTAACTCCAAAGGGCCCCATCATTGATACAAATGGTGAAAAAAATCCCCCTCCCCACTTCTAGCCTTAAGGACACTGAAAGCTTAAAGAAACAGTCACTGATAATGCTGCTTTGCCCAAGGAACATTCCTGGCAAGCACGCCCGAGCTCTCTTTGGAATTTGATTTCACAGGAGCAAAACACCTCCTGAAAATTAACATGATTACTAAACCACTTCAGCACTTCTTTTCGATAAGTTGTAACAGTGACTTTTGGAAATGGAAATAAATTAAAAAAAAAAAAAAAGAATCTTCTTAGTGAGGTGTACGGGGTTGGAGGGGAAGATAAAGAAAAAATATATAATGAATATAGACAACAAATAAATATAATGAGTATATACGAATACATATAAATAACAAACATATGTACAGACATATATATAACTGCAATTGACATAGGCTTCTCAGATATTCATTTCAGGAAATACTTGCTTTCCAAAAAACCCATTTACAAAATGCTAATGCTATAAAAGCATTAGCCTAGAGCCTCTTGACATAGATAGTATCCTTGTGCATTGAAAATAAAGTTTGACTTCCATCTGACTTTTTAGAGCAAAGGTTTATAATGGAGTAAATTTCCAGTTAACATAGTTCCTACCATTTATTTGCAAAAGCATTCCTGTTCTCAAATCTACTCCAGAAGAGCCCCTTTACCGGCCAGCAGCAAATAGAGTCTGGCAGGGCCATCAGAGAATTGCATCACTGTTCTGGCAGGCTCCTTACACAAAATGCAAGGTATAATGGTTGGGAAGTGAACTGCGGCCTAATTCTCAAAGGCTTAAATGAGAGGGGTGGTCCCATGGATCCACACAGGGACACCCCTCCTCCCTTTCAACTGGCCGCACCTATACGCTGGACCAGATAGAGGCTCCCTGATAGGTCAGCTATAAGGCTTCTGAGCCACACAGAAAAGAAAATTTTAAAAAAGAAATCACATCAGCTTAATTTGCATGAAAGGCTACACTGAGAGCAAAATTCACTGATCTCATAAATAGAAACTGATAAATTCAAAAGGGTTTAGCATCCTCAAATTTTAATCTGGGGAGAATAGTTCACTTTAATGTTAGTAATTTTCAAGCTTTTTGTCTGGTAGTTTATGAGATGAGCTTGCTCGAGGATTCAAGATAATCCTGTCTCCTCCGATGCCCTTGGAGATGTGTGTGGGTTTACTGCAGGAGTGCATGGGACACGAAGATGGGAAGGGAAAACTCTGGAAATGATTTCTCTGCCACCGCACCCCTACACAGACAGCCTGGCAGAGGTTTATACCCACAGTGGTGAATGTGGGGTTCACTTCCACATGCTTCAATATGATGGCTGAGAGGTAGGATTTCTTTTTCCAATTTCCAGTATCCCTCAGAGATTCAGTTTTCCCTAGAGCTGACCACTAGATTATCATTCAAATTACCTACTGAATCACAGACAAGAAAACAATGGCTAATGCTATTCTTAACCATTTTGCAAATTTCCTTCCATCATTTTGAACTTACTTGAATGGGAAAACATTAAAATTATAATACAAATAGCTTTAGTAGGAAGCTCGTCCTTTCAAAAAACTGTATAAGAAAAACTTCTGACTTTCATCTGGCCTTGATATAGATGTTTCAGATAAAAAAAAAACATTTTTTTTCTAATTTGCAGGGATCAATCACTGTCTTTAGACAGTAACTATCATGCCCTCTGTACCATGAGTCACACCGTAGCACAAAAATGCAAAAGCCTGTAAGGCAGCTGGCGGGAAAACAACATAAACACTCAAAGAGTAAACAGTCATCTCGGCCAGAATCCAGGCCACAGACAGTAAATGTGAAATCGGTGGCAAGAGTCCACGATGGCCGGCAGATCGACCCTCTCCCTTGACATGAAGCGATCAGGAGAGCCTCTGGGAAAAGCTAAGATCGGATTTGGCCCTTAGAGCAGAGGAAAGGGTCTGATAAAGGGAGACGGGGAGAAACAGGCGTCCCCGGGGGGACAGCACAGCCTGATGACGGGCTGTTCTCCAGGTCAGAGCAAAGAGCCGTGCAGCGGAGGAGCTGGAACTTTCAAAGTCAACACAACAAGCGTTATTTGCCGCTCGTCTCGACTCCTCTGCGGGCCACGCCGCCTTCCTTCGTGTGGGGCCCCGCAACGTGGAGTAGACGGCAGGAGCCCCGTGGCCTGGCGCGGCCGCAGCGGAGGCTGAGATGAAGGAGGGGTGCGCTTGGGTCGGCTGCTGACCGCTAGTTCTCTCTAGAGTAGACGGGCTCTCTGCAGAAGAAAGAGAAGAAAACTCGCGAATGGAATTGAGCTGCCAAATTGTAGGGCGCTTTGAATACGAGGCCGAGGAGTCATGTGATCTCGTAGGTGAGGAATCGCAGGTACGGACCGAAGCACGCTCACCCCACAGACGCCATGAAGAAGGAAACCGTGTGGGGATCAAAGATGGGGATCGACGGGATGATGTAGGTGGCTACCGATTCTGCGTCTCCCGAGCTGGATTCGTACGCCTCGTTGGGTCCCTCCTGCCCCTTGCCCCCAGCGCTTGGTCGTGTCTGACGTTCCGATGACCCGTGCAGCAGGCAGGTGCGAGGCGGCATACGCTGGTGCGGGACGCCCTGGTTTCCGGGCCCTGGGTTCTCAGATGCACCGTGAACAGGACAGAAACGGTCCCTGCCCTCACAGAGCTTCCGTGCTGCCAGGGGGGAGCACTTTGGCTTTGACTTTCCTAAACTCTGAAGGGGCCCAAGAAATCACAGCCCTTAATATGAATCACAACCCTCTTCTCTGAAGAGCAACTTAACCAAACGCCACCAGCACATCAAACCCCCTTCCCCAGAGGCAGTGCACCCCCACCTCTAACACCAGGTGCCCAGGGCCCTTAGAAACACTGCTGTAGGGGCGCCCGGGTGGCTCAGTCGGTTGAGCGTCTGACTGCGGCTCAGGTCATGATCTTGCGGTCATGGGTTCGAGCCCCATGTTTAGCTGTGTGCCGACAGCTCGGAACCTGGAGCCTGCTTCGGGTTCCGTGCCTCCCTCTCTCTCTGTCCCTCCCCCGCTCGTGCTCTGTCTCTCTCTCTGTCAAAAATAAATAAAAACATTTTTTGAAAATTTAGAAATAACGAACACTTCACTGTAACACAAAGATCATTGAGCCGGTGCAGGAAAGGGGTCTCCTGCACCTACAACATTGCCAGATTCGGCGTTCCTAACCCACCCTGTCCTAAAACACTGAAACGGTAGAATCTGATGTCCCTGATCCACATCCCCGTGAGGGCCGGGCGAGAGCAGCACCTTGTATGAGCAGAGTAGAGACTCACAGTCTCTCCACCCCACATCCACCACCTGCAAGAACCTACAAGTCCCAGGACACGAAGTCCGTGAAGTAGTCTGCGCCTTAGGTGACTCAAACAGCCTCCGTGGGCACTTCCGGTGCCTCTACTCTAGTTCTTAATTTATTGCTGTTTTCTTTTTGGTGTTAAAATTGGTCGTGTTTCTCTTCTTCCACAGAAGCTTCTTGAGAGCACTGAGGGTTCTGCGTCATCTGTGGTCCTCACCAAAGGACATCTCACCGCAGTACTGAGCACACGTCCACTGAATTTTATTTTACGATGCCGGGGACACAAAGACACAGTGTCTGCCACCAAAAGTGTAGGTGATGTGAGAAGACGTTAGGAGGTGATCGAGTGGTCCTGTAACAGTCCCAGCCCCAGAATGGACTTCTAGCCGTGCTCCTCCCATGCTCCTCCCGGTGCCTGTTTGTCTGCACGCAACTGACCCTAAGTCTCTCTGGTGCACAAGTTATTGATCTCCTTCCAAACTCCGTGGAGAAAACGTAATGAAACGGGAGAAAGAGACTCTGTGTACGTGTTGGGGGAGGCCACAAGACACCGAGAGGTCCCTAGTCTCTTGGAAAGCAGCTGAGGAAAGGCTGGGGTCACACGGGGCATCAGTGCCCCGACCCCCATGTGAGAAGAGGGCCAGATACTGCAAGAAGGAAGAAAATCTGATTCGAGAAGGTCAGAGATGATGACAGGTTGGAAACTTGGAAGGATCGAGTGAGTGCAAGGAGGTTTGTGATGCAGCATCTGTTAAGTAGACGCCTCCTGAACTTTATCAAAATCTGCACTTTACAAAGACAGTAAGTCTTCCCCACCAAAGGTATAGGTGATCTCAGAGGATGTGGCAGTGGTTCTCCAAGAGGAAAGATCAGAATCCCCATTCAGTTACAATGTTGGGTCTCTCCTACCACCACAGACTTGTGTGAATGTCATGGGAAGAAAGCCCTGTGGGTGTATTTTAAAATATGAAAAGTTCTGTTGTTTAAAAAGGGTAAACACGATCACTTCCCAACACACATACTTTCTCCCAAACACATACTTCTCTGATGTAGCATTAAAGTGTGACAGTAAAGAAAGAGCACAGAAGAATAAAGAGACAGAGGTGCGATACCACAGTGGCTCAGAGCCGGCTTCTAGATTCACTGATCTAGGCTCCAGTTCTGAATCTGCCACTTACACCTGTATGACCTGGGACAAGTGACTTAAACTTCTGAGACTGATCTTTTGTATCTGTAAAACGATGATAACAAGAGTATCTGTTATAAGGGTTCGATGAGAAAATCACTTGGCATAGAGCAGTGCTCAGCGACTATTAGCAAGCGACAGGACAAAGGGAAATAAATGTAAGTCCTACAGCAGAAGATTTGACCGAGGAAGGCCAGTCACGCAGGTAAGAACAGTTAGCACAGAATGGACATCTCAAAGGTATCAGGAATCTTTCTGGAACGTACAGGTCAAACCGGTCCAGAGGGGGTGCCTGGGGGGCTCAGTTGGTTGAGTGTCCGACTCTTGACCTCGGCACAGGTCATGATCCCAGAGTCGTGGGATTGAGCCCCTGTCGGGCTCTGTGCTGAGTGTGGAGCCTCTTAAGATTGTCTCTCTCTCTCCCTTTGCCCCTCTCTCCCCTGTCGCGTTCTCTTTCTCTCTCTCTCTCGTAAAAACAAACAAACAAACAAAAAATACAAAAAACAGAACAGTCCGGAGCCCACATGAGAACAGGGGCTTTCTCTTTTTCACCACTGCACCCAGTACTCTTAGCAAAGTGCCCAGGATACACTAGTTAAAAATAAAATGTTATAGGACCTCACATAGCCAATACAACAGAACAAAAGAGAGGGCTGATACTACCCGATTCACAGACTTACTATGAAGCATCAGAAACCAAGGCAATGTAGCATGCGGAAAAGGAGAGGCAGGCGGACCAAAACAACAGAATAGAGAGCCCAGAAGGGCAACCCCACAAATACAGCCAACTCCTCTTAGACAAAGGAGCAAAGCAAACCAATGGGGAAAGAGCAGTCATTTCAACCAGCTGTATGGGAACGACTACACACACACGTGCACACGCACAGCAACACCGCCAACAACAGTAAGGTTCTAGGCGCAGATATTGTAACTTTCACGGTGGTCACGGTAAGGCCTGTCGCCAATCATAAAGGCGTCTCAGAAAATCATCGCGTTCGTCTTCTCTGCATTTAGCCAATATGTCTATGCTCTCCAACTGCTTCTCTTCATAAGGCTTAATGATGCAAAGACAGATCATTAAACTAGTTTTGATTCTTTGGCTCAATCGCCAGCCAATATTCTTTTGTTTCTTTTCAAAAAAAAATTAAATTTATTTATTTTGAGAGTGACAGAGAGCACGAGTGGGGGCAGGGAAGAGAGAGAGGGAGAGAGAGAATCCCAAGAAGGCTCCATGCTCCCAGCGCAGAGCCTGACACAGGGCTTGAACTCATGAACAGTGAGATCATGATCTAAACAGAAGTCAAGAGTTGGACACTTAACTGATTGAGCCACCCAGGCACCCCCAGCCAATATTCTTAGAGTAAAAAAAAAAAAAAAAAAATCCATACAGCAGATAACACAGTCAAATGTATATCATAAACATGTACTAAATGCTTTTACCTTGAACCCATTCACCACTCTTTAAGGACCCCCATAGAATGAGAGAGGAACCATTAAAACAGTTGTGAGAGGCAGTGATATATTTCATAACAATAACCATGCTATTTTAAAAAACACTATGGGGCGCCTGGCTGGCTCAGTCGGTTGGGCATCCGACTTCAGCTCAGGTCATGATCTTATGGTCCGTGAGTTTGAGCCCCGCATTGGGCTCTGTGCTGACAGCTCAGAGCCCGGAGCCTGCTTCAGATTCTGTGTCTCCCTCTCCCTCCACCCAGAACACCGCTGGGATAATAAGAACGATAACTGCTAATTCTTGAAGAGAGCTTATGCTGCCTCAGACCCTTCTATGCACTTTACCTATAGTAAATCACTGGAACATTCCAACAGTGCAGTAAGCAGGCACCGCTACCATTTTCCGTTTAAGGATAGTAGAGCAAGGGTCCAGCCGTGTGCTGGTGTTCAACAAGCTCCTGAGGGAGGCATGACACCTGGGTTGTCACGGATGTCAATTTCCACGGCGTAAACACTCATCACGATCACATCGATCTCAAGCTACCCACATGACACCCTTGGACTCCACGTGGAGCTGGGGCAAGGGGCGGAGTGGACCACGGCCGTCTGGTATTTCTATCAGATTTTAATGGATATGAACATCCACTTGTATCTGAGGGGCACGGGTGACAGTACAACACGGCACAATAATTAGTAAGCGAAGTTTTGCGTATTTATAAATTTTGTTTTTAACATGACTTATAAGCTGTAAATGTATACAGTTTAATTTGTAGTAGAGTCCACTTAATTGGCTTAGAACATTCCTGACATTTTCACAGTGAATCCTCACGGTTTAGTAGGCTGGCTCTGCACTGGGCAGGCAGGGTAGGTAACTTGTCCGAAGACGAGACATACGCAACGTCAAGTATGTGCCTGTGCCAACTTCCCCACCCCCCGGGGAGACAGGCACGGTCACTGTCTCCGTATTATAGATGCGGCTGAGGTAGGAAAAGGTCACAGAGCAAGACAATACAGAACTGCTACTCAAACCCATTAGTTCCGCAGTCTCTGCTCCAAGTCACGACACTGAAATAACGTCTGTGTGTCCTCGCTCACCAAGAAAATACAAGTCATGAGGACAAAAATCTCTCCACCTTTATGTTCTAACATAAAGCACCATCTGATGTACTAAAGGGGAAAAAAGTTGGAAAATAAATCAGAATAACTGAAAATTTCACCTCAAAGTTCTGCTCAAAATGATTTCACAAACACTCGGTGCACCGGGCCATTCGATCTCAGGAATATTCTTGGTTTGTCCTTGTCCACAGATGACAAAACTGAGAACTAAGACGGTCAGCGTCTCATCCACGTTGCAGCCTGAACACGGTGAGGACAAGATCCAGCTCGGGGTTTATGTAATAAACGTCAACTCTGTAGGGAGAACGGCTCAACTCTACAACTCTATGAGTGCTTAAAGCCCGGAGAAATAGCATAAAAAGTTAACAGAGACCAGATCATTCTGTGACGCGGCGGGCCTGTGGCAAGAAATGCGCTGTTACTGGCAACGAAGCAGAAAACAAAGCCTCCAGAGTCCATCAGCCCACTGCCTTCTAAGCCCCGCTCTGGGACCGCCTCAGGTGAGCCCCTGAACCCCCCTCTCGGCCCGCCTCAGGAGAACACCCCCCCCCCCCCGTGAGCCCCTCTCTGGACCCGCCTCAGGTGAGCCCCCCCCACGAACCCCCCTCTCGGCCCCGCCTCAGGTGAGCCCCCCTCCCACAAACCCCCCTCTCGGCCCGCCTCAGATGAGCCCCTGAGGTTTGGGCCCTATCTGCCGTGCAGGGTGTTCTCAGTGCACCTTCTCCACCTATATCGACCGCCATCCCAGTCCCCAGAGCAGTGCAATGCTTTGAATCATGGAATCACTGGAAAACACGTACAGAATTCTGAAACTTAGTGCATCTACGTTTATGATTCCGCACAAAGCTCCGCTGTTTCTTTTGTCCACCATCTACATTCCACTTTAACGTTATTAAAACACAGACAAACCAAAACACCTACATCTCACCGTAAATTTGACTACTTGAGACATAAAGCCGTTTGCGAGTAATCCGGTGTCACGAAAACCTCAAATGCATCTTGTTTTTCTTCTACAAGGAAGGCAGAGTGTGGGAGAATGTTTATTTAACTAAGAATGTAAACTGCTAGAAGATAAGCCCCACAAGGGAGTGGATGTGTGTCTGTGTTGTCTGCTGGGGTGCTCAGCATAACCCCTGGCACATAGTAGGGGTTCAATACCCAAGTGAAAAATGAATGCCTAGTTGCCCATCTAAGTTATTATGAGAGTGACGCCCAATATTAATCCGGTTTATAATTTATGGCACAGTTTCTATCTATGTGCATAGATTAGGATAATGATGGTATCCTGTGGTCACCACGTTCCAAACACCACACTGTTTTTACTTTTCATCCTTATTAAATTCTGACAACCACCAATTACGTAGGTTAATATTAGGGTTGCTGCTTTATAAGCCAGGAAAATTCTATTTAGAAGGTCTCAGTTCCTTGCACAAGGCTGTGTTTCTAATTAGCGTTGAGTCCAATTTAAACAGGGACTGGAGGATTTCACATTCACACCCTTAACCACTGTGGTTGGCTTAGCTTTTAACTCTCACAGCAATTAAATACCAAGCTGTTGGTCAGCCTGGGATGACAATGACGTCGTCACAAAGTAAGTAGAAATAACAATTACCGTGTTGATGTTTAGTTGCCCTTCCACTGAGTTTACTCTCTTTTTCACTCTGCCTTCTCTTTTACACTGCTTTCTAAACCGCATCGTTTTACGCCATCTCTCATAAATTCCACACAAATATCATGATTCCCTATGATACTGATACACTTGTATGTGCATTGTGAATGAGAAAAGGAAGCTAAATATTCAACTATCAGCAAATATGACAATTTTCACTTTGATTTAAAAGTCTGCCAGATGGAAAGAAAAGGAAAAGTATTTGAGCACAAGTACAATATCTTATCCTTGCAAAGTAAGGTTACTATTGGATTGTAAGAATAAGGCAGATTTCAATATCATCATTGGGCTTTTGAGAAATGACGACTATTACTTGTATCAACTTACGAGTGGTCTTTGCATTCAGAATGCAGCTATAACTTAGCACACTTAAAACATTCATGCAGCTTATTTTCAAAATTGAAAAGGTGCCAACAGAAAGAAATACCTTCCAGGAACAAAAAAAAAAAACAAAAAAAAAAAAAACAAAAAAAAAAGGTTAGATTTCTTTAACAGTGATAAGAATTGAAAATTAGAAAAGAAAAAAAGTACCTGTAGTGGCAAAGGATTATTTTCTTATCACTCTTTTCAAAAGACATACCCCTTACGTGATATATGAATTTATTTAATAAAATCTGTTTTTAATTATAAGAACAATTATTGTAATGAACCATGGTACCTTACAAATTTTAATCTGGTAAAATTACAAGAGATGAAATACTTGTAATTTAAATATTTTGTTGTAAAGGAAGGAGGAAGGGATAAAGGGAGGAACAAAGAGTATTAAATAAAAGAATCCAGTATTTTCTCATAGAACACTGAAGTTTCTTTCAAAAGAAAAAAAGTAATTACCAGAACAAGATTTTGTTTTTGTTTTTGTTTTTAACTCAACTCAAGCTCTGAACTATAAACAATAGCCCATTATTCTAAGGAAACAGGGAAAACAGGGAGATGGAAATAAGCCGGATTCCTGAAAATAGTTTGGGTTTTTACTTATTGCATTAGCATTGAAGAAGAAGACAAAACCAAAATTTTATCAAGATGTCTATGGAAAACAAGAATGACCTAGATGTCAATAATCCATGTTTAGAAACTACAATGGTTCCAGATCCAAGTTTGAAATAATCAACCGCTGACCCCGGGAAGCCGTTTTACATAATTAAGTCTCAGTTCCACGGGAAGCAAACAGAACACGGTGGTGGGGACAATTGTTAAATTTCTGAATAGCTCTGAAAAGAGAAAGCAAGGAAAATTTCTAGAAATCTCACATTATTATCTCATTCCTACCAGGTCTTCAGTCACAGCATTATTTTTTAAAATTCTTTTAACGTTTATTTATATTTTAGAGAGATTAGAGAGACAGAGTGCAAGCAGAGGAGGGGCAGAGAGAGGGAGACACAGAATCCTAAACAGGCTCCAGGCTCTGAGCTGTCAGCACAGAGCCCGGTGCGGGGCTCGAACTCACGAACTGTCAGATCATGACCTGAGCTGAAGTCGGATGCTCACGCTACTGAGCTACCCAGGCACGCCAGTCAGAGCATTAGTATTTTGTTCTAGCATGAAACCCTATGTCCCTTGTTCCTGCTAGGAAAACTTGCTAATTCAAAAGACTAAAATCTAAACAAGTATCTATCAATTGAACTAATTTATGTGCCACTACTGTCGAGAGTCACAGAAGATGAAAAAGCAGGGCGAACAGTAATCTCTGCTCTCAGTGTTCTGACACAACTCTCAGAAAAATAAGAAAACCGAAAGAGAAATGGCCATTAATGAAGGACACCGTAAATAGCCAAGTTTCAGAATCGCTGCTGGAGACAAATGTCAACGCTGGGAGAGGACAGACACTGATGGGGTGAGGTCATTCCCAATGACGGTTAACACGTGTTAAATGGCGTGTGTTCCTCCCGCCTCGCATACGGTCTGGCTTCGTCCCTGATGCCGTTGTAACCAGCTGGGAGGTCAGCCCGTAGAAAATGATCCTATCACGCTCCTGACCCGGACCACTCACTTGCACACCTACCCCTCCTTTCTGGAATGGATCGAGTACACCTGTGTGCGTGTGCTCCGGCCGACGAGGGGGCCGAAGGAGTGGGGCTCCCGGGGGATATGCAGAAAAACGTGAAGGCACCAGCATGTGAACTTCCAATCCACCCTCACTTTGTTCGGCGTGACGCCCACAGCTGCTTGACTCTAAACGTCTACCAGGAGGAGATGACGAATGGCAGGAAGGGGCTCGTCACATCGCGATTCTCTCCAAACTAATTAATTGCAAACTCTGAGATTCTCTCAGTGACGATACCAATTCGTTTTGTGCTGACTTTGTCCTCATCGCTCTGATGCCACTGTGTTCTATCTAGGACCCGCCAAAAAGTGGGAGAGGTTTTGGAAATATGTGTGTTCTCATATTTGTGAACTCATCAAGTACGTTCCTAGAACCGGGTGCTGGGGGAAAAAAAAAAAAAGAGTAACGATCACACAGGTCGTCTCCTGAGCTTTTAAGTCTAGTTTAAAAGAATGGCTTTTAAAGAAACGAATGCAAGTTAATAAGAAGCCTGACTAATGGAGGAGGTAGCACAGAGACGGTGAAGTTCCCACAAAGAACATGAAGATTAAATGGCCCTGTGAACACAAGTAAACACGTGTGAGTCCACAAAGGGACCGTGAACATACGTACGAGGGGAAAACATGTGAGGCCCCCACCCAAGTATCAAGGCGTCCTGGGCCTCACCTAAGTTCGCAGGAGTGCTTAACCTGAAACCACGTCATCTACATTGCATTGTACCTACAGAAACTTGCGTCAAAGTGAAGAAAGCACCGAGCCTCAGAGTCCGAGGAAGGAACGGGTCCCAGGTGGTATGGCTTATCTGGTATCCTCCAGACCGACAGACACGAAATGTGAGGGACCCGTACACAGCCACTGGAAACAAAAACTGTTTGCCAAAGAACACGTGACTGAGCGTCACCATCGTCTAAATGACAAGGGCTCCGTGACACTTCACCTTAGCCGCTTTCATTTTCCACTCTGTAAAGCTGATGATAAGGAAAGGTCTAACCTAAGTGGGGAATCTGAACCCTGAAGTTCATGGAAAAGAATATTCTTCATTGTTGATTAATATATTGACCTTCTTGCTTATTCATCAGGATCTTGTGAGGTTAGTTAATGTGACTTGGCATCTCTTACCATAGTCAACACAGAAAGCCCTAACAGAGAGCAAATGCTGGACTAGAGATAAATTATACCAAATTACTGGCATGCAATGAGATCACTTAGCGGCCTGTCATTCAACTCTCCTCTCCTGATAAACCACACTCATTATCATCAACTTCTGAAATGCTCTACTGAAGTGTAATACATATATATAAAATATGCACAAATCATAAATATACAGTTTGATAAAATTTCACAAATTTAATACACCTCTGTAACCAGAAACCAGAAAGAGAAAACTATGATCTTATAAAAGTCCCCTCAACACCAAATCTCATTTCAGGCTACACTCCCAAAGGGTAACCAGGATTTTGACTTAACTACCATTGCTTAATTTTGTCTGTTTTTTAACTTTATAAAAATAGAATCATAAAGTATGTGCTCTTTTGTGTATAGATCATTCTCAATTATTTCACTCTCAATTATATTACTCTAGGGGCTCCTGGGTGGCTCAGTCAGTTAAGCACCTGACTTCGGCTAAGGTCACGATCTTGCAGTTTGTGGGTTCGAGCCCTGCATCAGGCTCTGTGCTGACAGCTCAGAGCCTGGAGCCTGCTTCGGATTCTGTGTCTCCCTCTCTCTCTGACCCTCCCCACCTGCATTCTGACTCTCTCTCTTTCTCTCTCAAAAATAAGTAAAACATTAAAAAATTTAAAACAAAAACTATATTGCGCTAGTCATCCATATTGTCATAGGCAGGCTTGTCTATTAAAATTACTCAAGCCATATATATAATACAACATTGTATGAGTATACTACAGTTTATTCTTCTGTTGATAGACATCTGTGATTTGTGTCATTTTCAACTTTCACATATCAGGAACAATCCTTCAATGAATATTCTTGTAATGGTTTCCTGGAGCATATGTATACATTTCCATCAGTGGAGTTTCTGAGTCATTGGGTGTGCCTACAGGCAAACACTTCTCCAAAGTGGCTGTACAAATTTACACTCCCACCAGGAGTGCATAAGAGCTCATCCTTGCCAACTTAACCATCCTCCTTTAACTTTTAACAGTATCTTTTTTGTGTTTTTCTAGCACACTGATTTCTTTAAATGTTTTTGATTAAAAGATACTTAATGTACCGAGTACCTCCTAGCATTAGTTTTTAAATTGGTCTTTGGTATAGGAACTTTCTTGACATAATGCAGTGTGTACAAGAAAGGGTAAATGTATCTATTGAAATAATCACTGGGAAATGAAAAGTTACAAAAATCATTTTCTAGCAATTTCAGCTATAATGTAAAATGGGAAATCTAGAAACCTCATTCTTTTCCTTAAAATGAAGGAAAGAAATCTTACTAGACTATGAAAGATAAAATCATCTTTTCATATGTTTTTAATGCCTTTGGTTAGAAAATTATAAAGTTTCTAATGAGAATTTATTTACAGTTAACAGTTTCTAATGAAAATTTATTGACAGCTAATAGACTAAAAGATTGCCTTCATTTTTAGAACACAACTGTTGAAATGAGATTCTCCTGAATCTGAAAACAAATGTTGGAGACAAGTCGGAACAATACAGGAAGGGCAAAATACTTCTCTTTACCCCATCTTACTCAGACTCAAGAATGCATTTCAAATCAAAGTCAGCTTTTATGGCTATGTTCCTGTAAGTCTTAAGACAAAAACCTACAGTTTCTGAAATAAATCTAACACAACTGTGACCCTTATTATCTGCAACTGTTGGCACATTTGAGGGTTTTTTTTGGCAAAACCCAGAGTCATTACTACTAACAGATATTCCTTGAAGCAAATACTGACAAAGACCGCTAAGCTCCAGATCAAGATAGGATCTGAAAATAATGTTCCTGCTTCACAAGAAATAGAGCATCCAGTAAACATGGGGGAAAAAAGTATAACAGTATTGATTAAATAGCTTTTTTTTTTTTTTTTGGTTTTCCTCTGTTTTCTTGTAAACGAGCCAAAGGCATTTAACCTAATCTTCACCGCCACTGATTTTGTGCGAATGCATGCTTAAGGCAAAATTACAGAGGACAGATAATGCATCGCCATGTTAACTTTAAAAGAACATTTTAAGAAACATCTTGCCCACAGCAGAAACAACCATTAGTTTCACTGGCTCTTAAGCTGCCCTCATGGGTTTTAGGCAGAAAAACAGAACAGTATCTTTAATTTTTTAAAGACTGCATTGGCTATTGCATTATGGATAGAGCCCATAGAGAGGCTGGGGTGGGAGCAAACATTCCCTCTCCCAGGCTGCTGCTACTAACACAGGGAGATAACAGTGTGCGACCAGGGGGCAGTGGAGGCAGTGAGTGAGCGTGGTCAGATGCCGAGTTCAGGACGATGAGAGAGCAAAGAGAAATCCTGCAGGTTGGATGTGAGATGTGATCAGAGGATTCAAGGCTGCCTCCACTCTTTCTAACCAGTTGGAACAACAGAACTGCTACTAATTAAGGGGCCAAGCCGAGGTGGAGGAACGCGGTTTTACTGAGGGCGTGTGAGGCTTGCAATGACCTTCAAGCATCTATGGTCAGGGTTTCTAGAAGGCTGTGTACAGACACAGCATTGGAAAGTCAGCAGTGATATTTACATCATGAGACTGGATAAGGTTCCAGGGCGACTAAAGTGGACGAGAAGACGAGAGACCCAAGGACTGAGATCGTCACGCCATCGGGAAGGTGGGAAGGTGGGAAGATGAGGGGCCACCAAGGGAAATGACACTGAGAAGGAGCCACCAGAAGGTACAGAGAGAAAACAGAAAGCGCAGCGAACCAGGAGTGTGGTGATGAAAGCCGTCAGGGAGGAAAGGGGAGTCATCAGCGTCAGATCCGGCTAAGACATCAAGAAGAGGCTGAGGACTGACTGCGGGCTACAGTGAGCAGCCTCCCTGGAGTGTCCCTTGTGCCGAAAGTCAACTAGAGCAAGTTTAAGAAACACTGAGACAAAAGGAATTGGGCACAGTGAGTAAAGCCAACTCTTGAGAAAGTGTCTTGTAGAGAGAGGCGGAGAAATTGGGCAGCGATTGGAGTAAGTGGAATCGAGAGCATTTTTATAAGACGGGGAGAAAAACATCGACGCGTTCATACATACAGGAGAGAGCGGGGGTAGCTGGAGCCGGTCTCCAGGAGTCCAGAAGGGATGGAATGGAACGTACGTACAAGTCCGTACAAGGCAGGGGTGGGTGGGATTGACTGTAGGTGAGATGATGGACACTACCTCCAAAGCAGCAAATCATCAGCTCCAGGCAAGGATGGAGAGAAGGTATGGAAGATGTGTGAAGACAGAAGAAAGCATGCTAGCGTCATCTAACAGAGGGGAAGAGTGAGCCAACCAGGAAACACAGGAGGACGGCAGGTGAGCACACAGAACCCCTGTGAGCTTAGTGACAGTTACAGTGAGATGCAATGAGCCTTTCTGTGCCTTTCCTCGATCATGCCCAGGGGCACGGATGCAGACACAAGGGAGACAAATGTTTGCACTTAACCATGGTTGGGGTTTCACCACGGTGGCCGAGACTCATTCTTTTTCTGCCTCATTCATCTATTTATCCCCTCAGGACGCACGTTCATAGTGCCTCCAAATACAAGACATATTTTCAAGGTGAAGCATACCACATGGTTAATAAGTCACAAGGCGTCCTGGCAGGGGTACTTGGTCATACTTTGTGGCCATACATCGAATCTTAAAGCGTGCTGAGATTTCTCCTTTCATTCTTGATGTTTTAAATACTTGCATTATTGTCATATTTTGGTTTCTCAACTTGGTCTTGTTTGTTTCTAAGGCCCCTCCCCCCCCCCGCCCCGCTCCAAAAAAAATAATTAAACAAGCTCATGGAAATATTATTGAATATTCTTTCCTTTCTTGATTGCTTTAACATAACCTAAAACACATGATGGGCACCTTATAAAGCTAATAAAATTTCGTTTTCAGGAGGATACAATTCTTAACCCCAGTGAAGCATATTAATTTTCATGTATTCATCAGGACAACCAGATTGCTTTGCACTCCCTTCCCTGCTCGATGGCAATGGCCTAACAGGCGGCAGGGGTTACTTACCTCGTCATCAGGAGTATCACGGGGAACGTCTACTAAGATTCAGGAAGACCCCAGGCATTATTGGGTGTCATCACTTCCATTGCTAAGAGCACTTCTGATTCAGAAGTCTTTCTCTCCTACCCAGGATGTATTAAAAATCAAAGTGCTCTGTATCCTTGATTCTTGAGATCATTTTTCAGCTTCATTTTGAATGTCAAGTCATAAAAATACGGAAACCGAGTTTCTTTGTAACCCTAGGCTTTGCTTAGAAGTGTCAAATCTACTTTAAATGGTTGAACTTAAAAGGTTTACAAATTACACTCCGTGTATGAATAAATAAGATTCCATGAAAAATAAAGGTTTGAATCCAAATAGAAGCCAGAAAGTATATTTACAAAAAGATATGCTGGATTCACAATTTCTTCAGAATTCTTCTGCCTTTGTCTTCTGAAGTTGAAAATTATAGAAACAGAATGAATCTGCCTCCAGACTCCCCGAGGCCGGAAACCGTGACCCAGAGAAGTTATTTACCTTGGTAGTCTCCATCCGCAGCGAAAACCTATTCTCTAATTCTATAGCATCACCTAATCTGAGAACTGGGGTAGGCCGCTGCATCTTTCACATGAAATAATTGAGACTCACGGCTGCCTCGACTGCCTTTTTGCAAACATGCTTAGCTCCGTTATGTCACTGCTAAACCTGTTGCTCTAAGAACCAATCACGGTTATCTGCAGAGAACCTGCCAAAGGGACCAACACTGGTGACATGTAAACGCTCTTCCCTTCAGCCCTCGGCCGCAGTCCGTCCGTCCCGGCTTTCGGGGACAGGCACATCCCAGCGCGACCCGCACAGGACACCCGTCTCGCCAGGGGGCCCCCTCCGCTCCTCCACTTGGGTATCTGATCACACAGAATCCATGTAAGTCTTTGTATTTGTCCTTCCTGCACTTCCGTGGGTTAAGGACCACAATTATTCCAGCTTGTAAATATATTTTTAAATTTTAATTTGTTATTTATCAAGTTTATCTGAGCTTGGTTGCCTTCACACCCAAAATAAAAATTCTGTCCAACTTATCTACCTACCTACCTACTTATCTACCCATCTTCCTCTAAGGGTTTGAAGCAGCTAACAGTGAGAAGAAATGCTTCCTGTGACCTCATGGGGCTTCCCATTTGTGGATTGTGAGCTCCTCATCCAAGTAGTTAACTCAAAAATTCCCAAATGAAGCATACTCATAAAATAGCTCATGCACCAGCGTTTCTGGCAAGTGATCTCTGTCCTCTGAGGACAAAAAAAAAAAAAAAAAAAAAAAAAAAAAAAAAAAAAAGTGCCCTTTGTTCCAACCTCCGGACGCGCTCAGAATTCAGATCACGGTCTGACAGCCCGTGTCACTGGACTGCCTGTGACAGGCCGCCCCCTCCCCCCCCAACCGGTGAGTCCCCCTGAGCACAAGAACTGTGCGTTTTCCATCTCAGCACCCCAACACCAGGCCCCATGCCTGCCTCGTGCTGTTGAATCCATTCTTGGTGAGCTGTCGAACTGAACAAAAATGAAGTACAGACAACTGTAACCCTTTATTCATTTACTCAGCAATAAATTATGGTCTTTTCCAGCTGTGTCCTGAACCAACACTGTCGGACCAGTAAATCCTGCAACAAATTCATTCATATATATTTTTCTCTTCGTCACAGCCACAAACTTTTTACGGGAAATATTGATTCTTTCCAAAATCTTCAGTTCTTTGCAAATCTCTCGGTCAGGCTAATCTGGAGGCTCTTGCTTATGACGCCCCCTCCCCACCTGCCCTGTATCTTCCTCACCCCGCCGACTACATGGCTCCTGGGTCTTTTAGGGAGAGGACCTGACCCTTGTTAGACAGGCATTTAAATAAGAAATTTGATGTCTCTGTCAGGACACATTGTTTTGTAAATGTCCGTCCACTTGATTTCAGGCCTACTGTCTTAGCTTTACGAAGGCAATCTCCTGTTAACCCTCCTGGTTTCTGTGTCCCCCGTGCCTAAAATAAGATGATGCTTGTCACGGAGTACGTACCGCCTGAAACTAATTCTTCAAATGAATTACCGTCCATACTATTTAATAAAGCACCACAGACACATTTTCTCAGTAGCTGGTGGCTCTAATTTAGAAGAAAAAATTCTCAATGTTAAATCTGATATGAAAATGTTAGATCATGAAAGGTTGTGTGTAGTTAAAATTACAAATGTCTTATTTGTAGGTCAATGTATAGAGAACGTCACGTCTATGATCTGACTTCTACCCATTTTTTTTCCAATTTTGTTTCAGTACTTTCCCACGTGAACCTGTTGCCAAGGAGACAATGCAAGCCCTTCTCTGGTTTTGTGGCAGCTGTTTTATCAAGCTCATTTTCCTTAGGTTCCCAAATAAGTAATGCATATTATCATTTCTTGGTCACTAATCATTATTGTTCACTCTTGTAGTAAATTTGTCACTAATTATGTCAGACCTGTCAACCCCATTAAAAGCTCCTTGAGGGCGGAGTTCATGTTTGCTTGTATGTGTATTTGTTTTTAATCCTCGTGTTTTACAGATAGAATTTAGCTTACTGCTCAATGATTAGGTAACTAAGTACCTAATTAAAGCCGAAACATTCAAATTATATGCAGACGTTATTTAGTGAATGTTTCACTAAATACACGTTGAATTTACTCCAGACACTCCCGTGTTTCTAAGCTCCACCCACATCCTAGGTTTTGCTGAATCCGACTTCAAATAAATGATTGCTATTTCGAAAGCATTACGTCCAGAGACTCTACCTCACAACAGCCGATGAATACCAGCCAAACAATTTGATAAAAAGCCCTCACTTCTTCCTGCCATTACTGCCAGCACTTTATATCGTCCACTGAGACGACTGGTATTAACATAAGGGAAATTGATTTCTGGCGGGTTATGTCTCTAGGACATGAGTGGATCAGTTGTCTACAGGTTGGTTCTAGTCTCCACGCCCTGGAAAAATATTAATATTTCTCTTCTGAGATAATATGAGGCAAACAGGCATGGAAAATAATTAGACGGGGCATAAAATATGCTTTAGATATACAAAGACATGCTTTTATAAGTTGAACACCACACTAGTCATGCACACGAACCTAGAAGGTATTAAAAACTAGAAACATTAGGGCATCCTTTGTGCAGTTTCAAAATGGGCTTCTGTCATGAGGTTAACAGCAAACCACATTTTATACGTTTCAACTTGGTTTGCCCCAAGCAATAAACTGATTTTTCACATGCCGCCGACTTTCAGAGCTGTTTTTCAGCTCCAACCGCGGAGACCGTTTGGGCCTCCGCTCCACGGGCTCCGACGCTGAGGCGTGTTTCCTGCACAGGGTGTCGGGAGTTTGTGGAGTTGTACAGCCAGTGCACGGGGAAGATAGGGATGTGGTGACATCGTCGGGATGGACGCTGCGGGAACGGATCACTGAGAACATCATCGCTGCACGCTTCCCCCTGGCACCTCCGGGAAATGTCGCGTGGTCTCAGAGTTTACGTGCGAGAGCCCATCCCGTGAAATGGCCCCTCGTACCTACTGATGAATCAGAAGTCCTGCTCACCTATATATACAAGGTGACAGCTGGCAGATGAAATAGAAGCTATTACCACAGTATTAGTGATATTATTAGCAATCATCGTAGTTGTTACTTACTGGATGCCCGGTACCTACTGGGTATTATTTTCTGCAGTCGATAATCCTGCAAAGTAGCATTGTTGTTAGTATGGTAGCAAGGGTATGAAGACACAGGAACTTAAAGTTTCATGAGCTTAATGGCGATGATTTGGAACAAGGACACTAACTCAAGTCTCTTCTACTCGGAAACTCATGGCTTTACGTAGTGGGTTTGCTACCTGATTACTGGGACTGTCAGTCTTCACTTCACCCGGGGGCATTCTCACTCGGTGATAGAGATTGATCTCCACCAGCGCATGGTGGGAACCACAAGTGGAAGCCCATACGAGGAGCGTCTAGACAGAAGCTAGGCCGCCTCCCCCATTTGTTTACCTCTGCAGGTGTCAGAAGTTAACGATTTTAAGATGGAGAGAATATGCTGAATTATCTGGGTGGGTCCAAGGGAATCACAAGAGTCCTTATAAGTGAAAGGGGAAGGCAGTGGAGTCATATTTAGAAAGAGATTTGAAGATAATACCGGGCTGGCTTTCAACAACATGCTGCTAGAGAAAGGAGCAACGGGCCAAGGAATTGGGGTCACCTGTGGAGCCTAGAAAACAAATCCTTCCCCGGAGCTTCCAGAAGGAGCATCAAGAGGAAATTAATACAATGACCCAATTCCAGTTGACAGTTTCTTAGAAGGAGCAATAATAATAATATAATGATAAATTCCAGAACAGTAGGTATTTTAATGGAATAAAATGTATGTATTGTAAAGTTGTAGTAAGATGCACAGTGGAAATTCCCCGTTCGCCCTTGGAAATTCTCAAACTTAGAAAGCAATGAAGACTCATCTGAAATGGAACAATTCCACCTTTCTACCTCTGAGTGAATTCATGCCTGTGAAAGCAAATGTGACTTTTCAGTACTGACATCATCAGTATTTCCTGATACCCTACACTGCATAGACCACAGGGCTATGGCTTGATTCCATGAGAACCCCTGATGGTAGGACCTCGGCATCCAGAGAATGAATGAGGAAGATAAGTAAACTGTGATAATAGCTAATATTTATTAAGTGGTCCCTTTGTTCCAAGAACGCTTCTAAGATACAGAAGAATTTAAAAAGTATAAACCTGGGCGCCTGTGTGGCCCAGTCGAGGTGAAGCATCCGACTTCAGCTCAGGTCATGATCTTGTGGTTCGTGGGTTCGAGCCCCGTGTCGGGCTCTGTGCTGACAGCTCAGAGCCTGGAGCCTGCTTTGGATTCTGTGTCTCCCTCTCTCTCTCTGCGGCCCCCACGTGCATTCTGTCTCTCTCTCTCTCTCTCTCTCAAAAATAAACATTAAAAAAAGATTTTTTTTTAGTGTAAACCTTACACCAGCTTAATAAATTTGAGATTGAGAGCGGCCAAGTATTACCCACTTGGTGGAGCTGGGACCCGGCATAGATGGTCTATTCTGACGGCAAAGGTGCTTCGGTATCATCCTTTGAACAGACCTCACTGGAGATATTTTTCCACAAATCAGAGCAGAAGAGGAGGAAGCCACAGTGATGCCACAACTAACAGCAATCATTAATATTACAAAAGAACAAAAAGGAATTAACGTATAATCGGTGAGAAAATGAAGCCAAATGCACTTAGATCTTCTGACAAGGTTTGTGAAAATAAGGATCATGACAGAGTACTATTTAAAATGAAATCTCAGGATCAGGTAAAATGTGCTTTACATTTGGGGTTTTTACATGTTTTCCATATAGACAGAAGGAACCAATGAGAGCAAACAACTGATGCACAAGGAGAAAGAGAATAGGATTTTCAGAGGCAGGAGGCAGTAATCAAAGTCATGGGTGCTGGGGCACCTGGGAGACTCAGTCGGTTAAGCATCTGACTCTTGGTTTCTGCTCAGGTCATGATCTCACCGTTCGTGGGATCGAGCCCTGTGTCAGACTCTGCTCTGACAGCATGGGACCTCCTTGTGATTCTCTCTCTCTCTCTCTCTCTCTCTCTCTCTCTCTCTCTGTCTCTCTCACACACACACACACATAAACATTAAAAAAACAAACAAACAAACAAATACAGGTGGCATGATGAGGTCTGAAAAAGGAAGTTGCTTTTCATTTTTTTTCTAGGACAGGAGGGAAAAAGCAGAGAAGGAACCACAAAGAAATATTTCGGTGCAGGGAGCCGAAGGTTCAGGGAGTTCTCCCCAGATGTCCTCAATCTGCTCAGCAAAATAGTAGAAGTCAAGGCATGCCTCATACACCAAGGGTGTGAAGATCTGAGCTTGATCGCATGGGACGGGCTCATAGTGGGCAAGCACACGGTACGACAGGGAGGGAACGTGAAACAGATGAGATGATTGCTCAGTAGCAGACGGGCCAGCGGAGCGTTGTCACTGAACCCAACACCACAGTCTGAAAGCCAAACTGGAAAAAGAGGGAGGTGGCTGGGTCTATCCCGATAGGGACTATGAAGGCTGTCACAGGACAGAAGCAAACAAACCAGAGGTTCTCAAAAAGTACGTACTTCCGCAGCGTCTGACCTCAGGTTTCAGACGAGGCAGAGAAGTCCGTGCTGGGGTTCTGCCATGGATTCTTCCTCATCATGGCTTTTCTTGGTCCGTCTTACACCTGCTCCTTAGTAGGTCTTCCTCCGCTCATCCGCAGCTCTATGAAGATGGAAACTATAGTTCCGTAGCACCCGCTGTATTCCCCAGCACAGTATCTGATAGATCTTAAGTGATCAGTCAGTAGATACTATCTTGCTGGATGCTGACATGAAACCAGAAATAGATTATACAGGGAGAGTGGAAATAGGCGGCAACAGAAAAGGATGAGAGTCACATTAGACCCTCATGATGTCTGGAACAGAGCAATTTTCTGCCGGCCAGAAAGTTCACAGACCACACAGTTTCCAGCTTTGTGCGGTATACTCCGTTAGCTACGTGCCCTGAACTAGGTAGGGCATAAAAACCCAAAGTCAAAGGGATAAAAGTAGCCCCAGGGTCATGGTTCTTTCTGTAATCCCCTCTCCCTGCTTGATTCTGCTCCTACTCCTCAGCCTGGGTAGAGGCTTTGACCGTGACCTTGGAGGCTGTCTGACATGGACGCTGTTCTAGTTTTTGTGGCATTCTCTCTTTCTGGCTTTTGATCTGACGATAGCTCTGACCGTCATGACTCTGGCCCACCTACTTTTCTTCAGTTTGTGTCCCTGCAGTAATCCTTTCTGCTTAGAGAGTGTTAACTACAAACCAATCATCTGACTTATGAACCATTATTCTGTAGCAGCCATGAGTTTCTGGGTCTTCCTGCCCCAGCTCATGGACACATTCATTATGTTTCAGGCATCCACTACTAATCAAGAAACAATCACAGACACACGCAAAATGAACAAATCTAAACCCAATTCAACACAAACCGTGGTGTGGAGGCATTAAGGGAAAATATATCAGGTCAGATATATACCCCCTGGGCAAGGGGTTTCAAGGGCTGGCACCATAGAATCAGTGGAAAGAGAGGCCAAACACAAGAGGCTGAAAGCCAGAAGATGAGGGAAAAGGGGAGGTTGAGAATGTTGGGGGGTGGGGCGAACAACATGTTACAAAGAAGAATTTTGATTTATGGGTCAGAGCAGACAAGATCCATATCATAAAGTACAAATAGCTCAGCTATTCTGCTATAGACTTGTGGGAACAAGGAAGTGAGCCT
The DNA here is from genome assembly GCF_018350195.1 of Panthera tigris. Taxonomy (NCBI): domain Eukaryota; kingdom Metazoa; phylum Chordata; class Mammalia; order Carnivora; family Felidae; genus Panthera; species Panthera tigris. Next base: position 4,298,743 of record NC_056670.1, read on the forward strand.
GATCCTAGAACACAAATCATTTGCCTCCCTTTATAATTATGGTAAATTTAAAGGAAACTAATTTCAGAGCTTTTCCAATAACTTGGTTCAGAGATCAGAGGCCATCGTTCAAAAATGCATGTTGAATATGTACTAGTTGCCAGACACGTGATGTCTACAAGAAACACATAACCCTTGTCATCAGGAAGCTCACAATTTGCCAAGAGATCAGGCTCTCTATGCTATCTCCGAAAGCAAAACAAAGTTGATGCGTGGAAATTTCAGAAAGGTAGATATGGATAATAAACGAGAAAGATCTCTTAATTAACTGGAAATCTCTAGCAGAGAAATAGGCAGTGTGCAGTGGTTTCTGTGATGCACTGAATGTTTGGGTCCCTCTCCAAGATGTTGAAATCTTAATCCCCAGTGTGACAATGTTCAGAGGTGAGGCCACTGGGACGGGACTAGGTCATGAGGGTGGAGTTGTCATGAATGAGATTAGTGCCCCTATAAGAAGAGACAGGAGAGAGATGGGCCCTCTCTCTCTCTGCCATGTGAGGACAGGAAAAGATGGCCACCGGCCAGGCAGGAAGTGGACCTTTACCCGATGCCCGATCCACCAGCACCTCGATCTTAAGACATCTCAACCTCTAGAATGGTGTGAACTACATTTCTGTTGCTTAAGAGACTCAGCCTGTGTAGTCTGTAACAGCAGCCCCAACTACGTTTCTGCTCTTTGAAGATACTGGAATTTAGGCTACAGTATGTTTTGAAAGGTACACTTGAGGCAAGAGAGCATGGGGGTATATTGAAGAGTCATTCAATTCTCTCCCTACTTAGACAATATGATTCCTTATTCAACATTGTTCTCCCTGCGTTCACATTGTCTAAGAATGAGCTGGGCAGAACTATCTCTCAGAAACTGCTGACTGATTATCTGTAGCTGAATCTAAAATTATCTCTGAGTGTAAGCCCTTAACAGTCCCTAGATTTCAGGGACTCTTGTTAATAAACCAAATCTCTGTCCTTAAAAAACAGATAGTAGAGGCTAAGAATATAAAGCTGGAAATTCAAAAGGGAAATGTACCTGAATGATATACTACCTTGTTTAGCATACTTTAAAACCTGTTTTTTAATGAAAAAGATGGCTTAGCTTTTAAATCATACATTCCTAATGTATATAAAGTCAACAGATAGATGACAAAGATAAATACACATAAATATATAAAAAATACATACACAAAATATGCATCTATATGTGGATTTAAAAAACTATATTCCCCCAATCAGGATGTGTAATATGGCAGGTTTACTTCACCAGAATCTTTATTCATTCTATATTTCATTCTGCCTGCTCTAGTTTACTTAATCCTTTTTATCACACAGCTAAGGTAAAAATTAATCTGAGTTTTGCCCTTTTTTCTTAAATGTGAAACTGCCCGGAGCTGTGCTTAGTTTGTCAATATATTCACCATATAATTGAACCATGTGAGACATCCACAGCCAGAGAAGAAGCCAGAGTCACCCAGACTCTTGATCCACAAATACTGTGAGATACAGTATGCGTGTTGTTTTAAGCCACTAACCTTAGGAGTATTTCATTACCCAGTAAGAGATTGCAAATACAGTCCTGAAATCTATATTTATTTAGAAAATGCTCCGTGTTACTCTGAGCTGAAGATCCGCTGGCCAATGCTTAGCAAATGCAGGTGATGTGAATTTTCTGACTCTGCTGAAAGAACATTCCTTTCTTGGATCTACTGAGCTTTCTATAAACACAGTATTCAAGGAGTTACAGTAGGCAACAGTGTACCGTGAAGTCTCCAAAGGTCATTTTAATCTACTTGGAGTTTTCCAGTGTTTTGATATCAACTCCGTAGGATCAACCTTTGATAACTTCTACTGCTACCCCATGTTCTGATAATTCCTCCTTTTTTATATATCTTTTTATTTTTATTTATTTTGAGAGAGAGAGACAGAGAAAGAGCCTGAGTGAGGGAGGGCCACAAAGGGAGGGAGAGAGAGAAGACAGGATCCCAAGCAGGCTCCGCACTGTCAGCACAGAGCCCGATGCGGGGCTTGAACCCAGGGACCACGAGATCATGACCTGAGCCGAAACCAAGACTCGGACGCTTAACCGACTGAGCCCCCCAGGAACCCCTGCCTTGTTGATTCTTGACTCACATTCCTTAAAGGGCAGCTACTCAGAAACTATGCTTCTGTGCATTGGGATGTGGCATTCTTACTCAAGTGAGTCACTCTGGGATGTTTGCATTCATCTTCGCATCATTCTTATGTGAAATGAAGGCTGAAAGAGACAGAGACAGAGAAACAGAAGCAGGGAGACAGAGAGGTGGGAAGGAGAGGGAGTGGGTGTCTATGCCTGTTTTCATGAGTGTATCTTCTCAGCTCTGAAGGGTCATAGGAGCCAGTGGGGCAGAGCACGAAGAACAAAGGTCGAGGAATGGAGGACGACGACTGTTCCAGAATTTGAAAGAACGGGGTGATTTGACAGGCACCCAGGACCCTCCTCTGCGTATTGATTCCCAGCGGCCGCAGCATCACCTCCCACTACTGACCCGCATGGCTTACAGTCTGTGGGGCTCAGCTCTACCATTCCGGCACGTTCCACATTCCCCCATGACTTACATCCATTCTTACGTCGTTAGAAATACAGAGGGAACATGGGAATCCACCTTTTCTACTGGCCGTCTGAATGACTCGCTGGTCCCCACCTCTACCCAGCATCCACTGAGGATGTGCGCAGAATGCGTTAGCGAACACCGTGAAAACACACAGGGAGAGGAAAGGAACTGCGCGTCCTGTCTGACCTGAAGAGTCTAGGTAGAGGCTACAGGAAGCGTGTTTCTATTGCCTGCACTTCCCTAGCCTACCTCTCTGATTTCTGGACAGAACCGTACATCGTAGAGACGAAATACCTTTAGAAATCACCTGACTTTGCGTTCTAACTTCGTACACGCAAAGCTGGAGAGCCAGAGAGGTTAGGTGGCGCGTGCATGCAGGCCACAAGTCTGGATGGAAAAGACACGGATCCCAGGGGCCGTGACGTCTGGCAAGCTGGGTGAGCAAACCTCAGCGTGGACAAGCCGGGATTTGAATCTCAGCTCTGCTTCTCCACGGTACTGGACCCTCTAAATCATTTCTGTCACCTGGAGACAGGCTGAGGTCACTCTGCGTGTCTAGAAATGTGTGAATTAATTGAGGGGACACCTGCAGCGTTCTTAGCAAAGGCTGGCACGCTGCCAACACTAACATTAACATACTGACTGCCACCAGCTCCTAACGCCACCTTCCTGACTTGCGGGGTAATCCTCCCAGGAGGCACAAAGTCTCTCCATAAGCTTACGTGGTCCACAGGCCATTTTCTAGCTGAAAAATGAAAGGAATCGGTGCATCTCGCTAGCAGTCCTTAAATTTTTAGCCAATTTTGTAGGCTGAATGCCTATGGCTTCAACCACTGCACCCACAGTGCACTTGCCAAACAAAACCCACAGCAGGTCGCTAAATCTCAGTTTGCTGGGGTGGGGGAGGGGGTGCCTGGGGGGCCCAGTCAGTTAAGCGTCTGACTTCGGCCCAGGTCATGATCTCACAGGTCTGTGGGTTCGAGCCCCACGCCAGGCTTCCAATTCAGGCTCTCTCTGCCCCTCCCCCGCTCATTCTCGTTCTCTCTCACACACACACACACACAAAACAAATGCTAAAATTAAAAAAAAAAAACCTCTAAATCTCAGTTTATTGGAAATTCCAATTTAAGTGGGTATCTTGAATTCTGATTTGCCAAATCTGGAAACTCTACCAAAAAGTCTAAAACAGCTAAAGTACATCTTCCAAAGTTCTGCCATTGCTATATAAGCACAGACAACCTCAGTCAAGTACCAATTAAAGACCTATTTGGGTAAAATTTCACCATACTGTCACAGGTATACTTACTCAACATCTCATTATTTAAGTTTAGATACACCAAAACTTAGGCTTCAGGCAGTAAGTGCATCCTTAAGCTACAAATCTCACTTATCAGTAGCAGCAACTTCCTTTTGTGAAAACACACAGTAGTGATTCACAAGGGAATTCTGGCTCATAAAATCGTTTTTAACCCTTCCTTTCAGCTGTAAGGGCAAATAAGAAGTTTAATATCCCCTGTCGAAAATAGGGGAGACATTCCCACGGCCCCTTTTCTTACAGCATTTTGTTTTAATTGTTGTTTTAATTCTAATTTCTTCGTCTCTTTGAAACGTAGGTAAATCTCTTTTACAGTTAATATGGCTCTTGTCAGCTTTATGACCCCAGACATGACTTTATCAAGGACCCAGCCACCATCTCCTTGAAATGCAGGCGTCCCATGGTACTTCACAGTTTCTGGGGGAGGGGGATGGGAGCCCGTCTTCCCTCCTTCAGTGCCTTGCTCAAAACCACCTCCTGTCATGAAGATACACGTTCGTTTCTCCTTTGGATAAAGCCGGGTAGCAAACACAGATGGTCACCTCAATCACCTGGTGAATTTAGGATGAGCCTTGTGTGACAGATCGTACTGGAAAGCCTCTTACTGACTGCTACTTGTTAATCTTGAGAACATGTGTGTAACAGGTTGTATCTGCTTGGTTTATAAAAGGCTGAGACATCTTTGGGCTTTGCAATTTTTAAGCAGGTAGCCTGTGATGTACCCCACATTCAGGCTTAGGGCTTATTCAATAATGAAACCATTTTCTTTCTTTTCTACCTTCACGGGGAGGTTTTCTGAGTTGAGAGGACATTGTGTATTAAATTCTATTTCTGCACGTTATTCAAATCCAAGTCATGGTGAATCTGAACAGGTTGCTTTGGTTTATTACATTTATTTTTGGAACAAAAGTCAAAGGGAAGAAAGATGGCATGTGACACTCAGTTCTTAAATGAATAAATAAGAGTTTTTAAAAAATTAATGCTACTTTTACGTGTAGACTAGCCCCCTACTCTCTAGCATTACACTTCTGTCCCTTTACTTTCTATTCTTGTTTTGGAAATCTTAACCTTGAGGGGGGGGGAAAAAGTAAGATATATATATTTATATAAATATTTATATTATATATTTATATATTATATTTATATTATATATATTTGTATCATATATTTATATTATATTATATTATATTATATAAATATAATAATATAATAAAATATATTAATTTATTATATTAATAATATAATAAAATAATATAATTTATATAATATATAGATATATATAGATATATAGTTTAGTTTCCTCAAAAAGAAACCCTTGGTTCTATAAAGACAAAGCAATAGAATAAATGATTTTCACATTCACGTATAAATATCTAATGGTGACTAAAATCAGACCAAAAGATCAGACCAAAAGCTTTTCTCTTTTCTTGAACTAGAGTCAGGAAATGATGTAATTACCTACAAAGAGGGAAATTTAAAAAACACAACTTACTTAATTTTCTGGACATTCAGAAATAAAATTGTTTTTATTTACCAAAGTTCTTCATTTTAATTTTTGACTTGACATCCCACCTCACACGTAGAGCACACACAACCTGTTGATAGAGGCTATCTATAAACAATAATTACTCATATTCTTAAAGGCTGTTTTAATAATGGTATGCTTTACTTAGCATAAACCATACTTAGCATAAAAAATCCACAAAGTAATTTCCACAAATTCCATTCAGAATCTCTCAGCCAAATGCTTGTTCCCATTTATTTATTTAAAAAAAAAAAATTTTTTTTTACGTTTTTATTCATTTTTGAGACAGAGAGAGACAGAGCATGAATGGGGGAGGGTCAGAGAGAGGGAGACACAGAATCCGAAACAGGCTCCGGGCCCTGAGCTGTCAGCACAGGGGCCCGATGCGGGGCTCGAACTCACGGACCGCGAGATCGTGACCTGAGCCAAAGTCGGCGCTCAACCGCCTGAGCCACCCAGGCGCCCCTGTTTGTTCCCATTTAATGGGAATGGCAGAATTGTGTATTTGTGGAACTCTCTGCCATAAACTGGTAGATTCTTGGAAAACTATTCATACTGTCGCAAGGGCTGTGACAGTAACAGACTTCAACCTGCCAATTTGGGTCTCTATCTTCAATAAGAAAGGAAAAAAAAAAAAAAAACCTGCTTCATCACTTTCTCATCCAGGCCACAACAAGTGATATAAAATTTTTTTCTTCATTAGCTTATACTTCATTGGTCCTCCGTGTTAAATGTTCTCACCCAAAACACAAACCAGCAATTGGCAGGACTGTGAAGCTAAAGACAGGGCAAAATCGATCCTCATCATAACATCGTAACAGCTAAAAATTCTGGTTTATAAATACTAATTTTTCTTGTAAGGGAAGGGTATCAAACTATTTATATACATGATATATACCTCAAACTAAATATATATATATTTCTTCTTCTAGAAATAAACACTATGTGATTTTGCTCATTAACCTTTCATTTTATAAAAGGGTGAAATCAATAATCTATTTATTCAGCCAACTGAAAGCAATCTCAAACAATTTCATGTGAGATTGAATTTTTATAGCTTTTTTTCATCCTACAAGTTCTAACACAAAATAGTACCTTCTCAATTGCTAGACAAATATAAAATGTCAAATCTTGGCAGCCTTTCAAATACATGAAATAAAATCTCCTACTTACAGGTGACTAATCGTCCTACTAAAAAAGCTGCTTTCTTTCAAATCAGGAGGTAGCTTTTGGGCCAGTGGATTACTGGCCTGCTCTAAAGCTGGAAATGAACAGGCTTCTGTTTTAAACATTCCACAACGCTGACCTGAGAATCGTGACCATTTGAAGTTTTGTTGTAAGTCTGTATGTAGGCCACTGACATAGAAACCGTGATAGAACTTTTCTTTTATTCATGTCACTAAGGGCTGTGTCCAAAGACACCCAAAGAGCTACACAAATGAAAAATGAAATAGTTAAGCCAACCATTAGCTGTCCTCAAATAATTTCTTTAGAAAAGACTTTATGAATAGGCCAAATTTCTCCTTTGAAGGATAGGTAATTTCTGTGAATCTGTTTATAGTAAAAATAATAGTATTAACATTAAGCCCACTGTTCATGGTCAACTGGGAAATCCAAAGTATATATATGTTCCAGGTTGTCCGTGCCATAAAGATGCTTTCTTAACACACATGCTAACTTTGAAACTGAGTTATATATTCAACTGGCAATTCAAACAATCAAACAGTAAAGAGGTCAAGTTTTTAGAATGAGAAGCACCAGAGGAACCCCTCAAAGATGAATACTTGTATACAGTTCTACCTACTACACAACCCTGAATCTCCTCTAGATTTTAAATTAGTGTTAATTCCTTTATAGGCCAACCTAGGAAAATTAAAAGAATATGCTTAAAATGTTCTTTTCCTATCTAGCTTAGGCTTGTTCATTATATAAGATCATATTTTTATTCCTTTCTTCAAAAGCTACTATATGATCCCCAGTTTCTATCAATTTTACCTTTATTTGTGTTAAGGGTGACAACATACATATTTCTTTGTAAAGAAAAATATATGTTGCACATTTTGAATAAATATTGATTTGAAACTTTAAAACCAATAAACAAGTTACATTAACGTATCTATGCAGATATTGGTCAAAATGTCTGCTAGCATTGCATGATTTTTTCTCAGGGTCTATGTTCAGGACAGCTGTGCTGTTTGAAGGGAACTGTTCCAAGGTAAAAAGTCAAGTGAATCTTATTTTCTACAACATCAGCTGATTGTGTCATGTTTTATGTCACTTTTCACGTGGATCATGACTTGACTGTACATATTCCCTCCTCCCGTGTCTCAAATGACCTTTCATTTTTTTTTTACTTGCTGACAAAACCAAAATATGTTGTTATCAAATTCTCGACATTATTACAACTTTCAGTGTACCTGTTGCCTTAAATCTCCTTTTTTCCCAATCTTTTGATCGACTATGAAACGCTCTGCTCTCTTAACCAGCTATGCACTCTAAACCTTTAGAAGCTGATAATTACCATTTACTCCAAAGCGGAGTCAGGGCCACTATCTCCTAAATCCAGTCTGTCCCTTCATTGCTTTCTACCGTGCATTTCTGGAATTCACCGTCAGATACTTCCTCAGAGAGTATGTGTGTGAGCTACGCATGCTGAATCCTTATTTATATCTTCACATTTGATTGAGATTTTTAAAAATATAAAATTTGAGGCTTAAAATTATTTTCCAATAGAACTCTGAAGAACTTTTCAACACTAAATTCTGGTATCCTATGCTGGGGGCTATCTTTTCTTCCTGGGTGATTTTTTTTTCAAAGTTTTTCAGAATTATTTTCTTGCTCCTTCGAGTTTGAAAAGTTTATCATACTGAGTCTAGAACTAGGTTAAAAAAAATCCCTTTTAGATACACAATTTCATGCCCTTCCTGAGGTCTAAGAAATGCCCTGTTTTTTTATTTGAAGGCGTCTTCCCTTTCATTTTCTTTGTTCTCTCTTTCAGGATCTCCTACTGGTAGAGTCAGACTTCCAGGATAGACCTCTTGAGTTTCTCTCTTCTCCTCATGACCTTCAACTCTTTGTGTTTTACATTCATATTTGGCCAAGTTTCCTGAACTTTAAATTTCAACATACGTTACTGTTAAAAAACCAAATTCAACCAAGTGAATTTGGGGGACGTGATTGGTTTTATCAAGGAGTTCATGCACGAATCAGGCCACATCCATGTAGCAAGTGGAGGTGAGCTGCCAGGAGCTGTAGGGAACAGGAGGTCTTTATAGGAAGGGGAATGGGTGAAAGTTCTCAGCAAAAAAAAGAAAAAGAAAAGGTTGTTGCAGGCAAGGTCACTTCCCCTAGGGGGCAGAGCAAGGCCTTTCCTGTAGATGACCTCACCTCTCTTGGGGGATGGAGGGGGTCCCGTGGGGCAGATTACTGAGTTGGTGCTGATGAGAACCATCCTGGCTGAGCCAGTAAAACTCCATTTCTAAAGGCGGAAAGTGCAGTTAGATCAGGTGCTGAGCCCCAGTTTGGGGACTCAGACTCAGCGATGTCACTTTGGACCTGTGGTTTTCTTTTTAACACAATACATTAGCAACTGTATTTTTAACAGTCAACAGACATTATGTGTTATTTGATTACTCCTTTTTCTTAGCATATTATGCTTTTTTAGGAATACACTATCCTCTTGAATAATTCTGAAGGTAGGAAATATTTTTTTTCTCTTCTCTATCTTGCATTATATGTAAGTTATTTTGTTTAACTTCTGCCGTTTTCATCCGCCTGAAGACCTTAAATTGTTTTCATGCTGAAAACTGACACAAACAGAAAAGACGATACAGGTATCTGGGTTGCAGGAGGCGCCCTGCATGGCACCCCTTCCCTGACTCCAAACACCAAAGGGAATTTCCAAGTACAATGGGAGGGCTTTGCCCACCTGGAGGCCTGCCTCAGGATCTGAAATCCCGCTGACAAGTCTGCCCCTACAACCTCAGGCATCACAGGAGAAGCTCTTGATTCTGGGGTACCAACATCGCCCCCTCACATCCCTAGCTCATCCATAAATTATTTAAATTTATTTAGCGAAAAACACCCTGGTTACTTTGAGTTTGTCTCTGTTTGTCCTCGTTATGTTGTTTTTGAAGTAACACACAGATCAGGCTGCATGACAAAGGAAAGCAAGAGAAAAGAGAGAAGGTGGTTGAATGCACAGCCATTCCACACAGAGTTCCACTTACTCTCACCGTTTGGAATCCCACTTCTCATTTTTGCTCTTTGAATCAATTTACACCAAGCCTAGATCTTTCTGGGATGTATGAGAAGATGGGTTCCCATGCAGCGTGTTCACACATACTTTCCATGATTCGGTCTATAAACTTGTCATCATGTGATTTCTGATTTCAAAAATTTTATTGACATCATTCTCCAGCACTGAACTCCTTTTCTCTTTGTCAAAATTTTATGTTCAATGCATGAACTCCATACTCCCTTTAGAAAACAAACTGGGGTACCTAGGTGGCTCAGTCGGTTGAACATCCAACTTCGGCTGAGGTCATGAACTCATGAATTTGTGGGTTCAAGCCCCATGTCGGGCTCTGTACTGACACCTCAGAGCCTGAAGCCTGCTTCAGACTCTGTGTCTCCCTCTCTCTCTTTCTCTTTTTGTGCTCTCTCTCTCTCTCTCTCTCAAAAATAAACATTTATTTAAAAAAACAAATAACATCTGAGTGAATAGCCAATATTTATGTGTTACAGTGGGACCATTCAAGTGCACAAGCCAAAATGGCCCAACTAACATTTTGTTAACACTGTTATTGGAACATGTGAATAGGCAAGAGGTCCCACATAGAATTAGCTCCAGAAATGGAATTGTTCCTCAGAGGTTATTAATTCCTACATTTATTCAATACATATTGTGACCACCTATTATATAACAGACCTTGTTTATAATGTTAGCAAGAGACCAATGACAAAAGAAACAAAAACTTTGGTATGATACTTTTATTCAATAAAACTAAATTAACATAACTATGAAGGCCATCCTGATTGGGGGGGGGGGGGGGGAATCATGTAAGCACAGCTTGTGGGGAAGACAGAGAGACAGAGGACTTGATCTAAGATAGCTTCTTCCTAATGAAGCCTGTAGGAGGAAAGAAAAATTCTAGGGTTGTTTATATACAAATACACACACGCAAATCTTAGGAGAGTCAGACTGACCCTTCACTCTCGAAGAGGAGCTCTGGGAAGGTAACCAAGGCCCCCTGAGCACAGGGTGCCACTCACTGCACTAACATAATTCTATATTTTAGAAAGAAAACCATAGAACGTTTCAGTGCTGAGTTCTGTGGTCTGAACTCAGACAGCTATGGGCAGATAGTCAGGTCCACCACTCTCCTGCTGTGTCACATTGGGCAAATTTCACAGCCTCCCCAAGCTAAAATTTCAAATGTATACAGTTAATGGGACGCCTGGATGGCTCAGTCTGTTAATCGTCCGACTTCAGCTCAGGTCATGATCTCGCGGTTTGTGAGTTCGAGTCCCACATCGGGCTCTGTGCTGATAGCTCAGAGCCTGGAGCCTGCTTCAGATTCTGTGTCTCCCCTTCTCTCTGCCCCTGACCTACTCATGCTCTCTCTCACTCTCAAAAACAAGTAAACACAAAAAATATTTTTTAAAAATTCCAGCAAATTTATAAAGTTAATAATATTATAGACTTCAGGGTTTCTTTTGAAACGGAAAGAACCAAAGCATGTAAAGGTCAGTCACATGGCACATGTTTAACAAGCGCCATACGATGGTATAATGGCATCGTTCCTCATTTTTCCCCCAAAGGACATGCTGTGTTCAACCCCCTTACATATGAATTTAGAGAACTGTAATGACCTTCTCTTCATTTAAGGAGAATGTCCACTTCAAACTGTCTGTAACTGACTATAAGGAAATATTGAACTTCACTGTGCTGACTTCTGCCCACTAAGTTCTGCCTGGGACCCCACATTATGCCGCTTCGTACACAAACCTGAAGGTTTGCTTTATTTGTTCCTTTCACTTAGAGTGAAAGGACTACAAGTCCAAATGAATTTTCATGAAATGATGTCACCGACGATCATTATTTGGAGAAATGCTTCTCAATTTATGCAATAAATACCTACTTGAATCAGGAATGCCTTTGAAATCTTATGCGTACAGCTTGGGAAAGTGTACTTTCCCGCCTGCTTCATATTTAAGTTCACATGGGATCAGCAGGGAAGAAGCCTGTCCCCAGAGCGGTAAGAAGTCTGTAAGAATATAATCTGAAAAGCGAGACTTCGCGGAAAGAAAGATAAAGGTTGGTGTCAGAGAAGCCAGGTAAGGTTACGTTTGGTACCAACCAAAAAAATTCTCAGTGAATTAGAGACCAGGTGCATTTTGGGTCGGCTGGAGCTCTGCTCCCTACTGTCCTCATTCTTGGGTCGGGTCAGTCAAAACAGACTCCATCTGAAGTATTTCTGGTCACCAGGACAGAAGAGGGAGGAGAGCATGTGTGGACTCTCAAAGTTTCTCCCCAAAAGTGAGGCATGTTGCCCAAATTCTTATCCCAGTGGGCAAAGTAAGTCACCTGGCCAAGATTAAGATTAACAGAGATAAAGCAGAATTGTTCCCCGGAGAATAAAAGCAAGTATTTTGAACAGTAATACAATTTGCTATACTGAATGCAATAAAAGTATTTTGCAGGCACATTTCAGCTTCACTATGTGTAGTCTACCTTCTACGCGCATGTTATCCTTACAATGACTCTGTGCAACAGACGGCTGTTGTTACCCCGCTTCCAACATAAGGAAGACGACTGAAAAGAACAAGGGGAGCAAAGACAAAATTCCTCGGGCTCAGAGTTATCTGACACTAGCTCGAGCTCAGTGAGCCACACTGAGGGCCCCGGGACTGAAAATATTTAAACAGACGCAGAACGGACGACTACTCTGCGGGAGTGCCGAAGAGAGAGATCTATAAATTCTGTGAGTAACTGGGCAACATAACCTTTAAGCTTCCTTTTCACCCTGACAGTCTACGATTCTGCAAGTTGCCCAAGGTCACACAGCTCGGTAGAGGCTGTTAGAGGCAAAATGTCGCTTCTGAAGAAGGGGCCTCATTTATAGGAAAAGGAAAAGACCGCAGCGTGATTTAACGATCTAGTGTTCAGGTACCGTTCCTGGGAAGCTCAAATGTTGAAAAAGTTTGATCACAGCTCACTTCTCAATCAGCATGCAGAAAGAATCTGTTCATTTGGTGAAATGCTATGGGTTATTACTGGTATCATATGGAATTTTCCAAATCCCCTGGAGATTACTGTTCTGACATGGTTATGAATAAAATATAGGCTCGAGTAGTTCTACCATTCCCCAGAGATAAACATTTTCTTGACTTGCATAACAAATAAACAAATGTTCTAACGGAGAGCGAAAAACAAGTACATACTAAGTCATTATTTAAAATAAGACTCTCTTTGAACTGATGAGGTCTTACATTCTAAACATACACTGAGGAATTTCATAAAGAAACGGTTCACACAGTAATGACTACCCTATCTTACCATATGTCCCCAAGGGCTTTATAGCTTTAATAACTCAAAAGTACTGTAATTCTAATATGGTTACTTCACACAGTGATTTGAATTTTTACCATTTGTCAAGTGAAAATATAATAATGAAATAAATACAAGAAGTAAAACCTAATTACTAAAGTCAGTATACTTTTAAAAATCCATCATTTTAATTTAATGATTCATAAGTCAGTGCAATAAAAATGAAAAGAGTACTATGCACTTGCTTATTTTAAATGCATTTATTCATTCATTATTCATATTAGGAGCCAGAGATCAAGGACTTTGGAACTAAATAAATGAGCAGTTTCCTTACATCTTATAAATAAATAAAATCACATTCTCACCTTCTAGTACAACTGAACATTTGTCAATTCAAGTACTATAGATCTGAAAACTAACCAGAAGCTTGTCCAAGGCAGCCCATTCATGAAATTTCAAGACATCAGTTGGTACCTCACTGTAACTAAGTGAAATTCCTTTCAAGCCATCTATTAACCAGTGTCTCAGCAGAAAACTTCTTCAAACCTAGATGACCCAAATATTAGAATGTATGTGAGGGAAGAAGCACCTCCCGAACAGTGAGTATTTTTAAAAATCTCTTCTTCCTCTATTAAAGGAATGAGACATCAAGATAAAAAAAAAAAAGTGTCCAAAACAACTTTTTCATAACTCTTAAAAGAAACCAAAGGCTTACAACAATGAAAGAGGCATTTGTTCAAGAAAAACAATAATTCCATGAAGAACAGTTAACATGATGGCATTTCAACTAGACTATTCCTTTCTCCCTCTCCCTACATCTGTGGTAGTTTTGAAAGGAAACAGACATACAACTGTCAAAGCTGTGAAAATAAGGATCCCAGCAAACAATGTATGGGGGAGAAAAGGATTAAAGCCCACCAGATGTCCTATTCTGCATGGAACTCTCACTAATTTACACGTGGAAAGTCCCTGAACAGCTTTATTCTCAGGGATTATGTTTATTTGAAATGAATCAGAGCTCACTCTCTGCAAATAAGTCTATCCAAGAGCATTGGTCATAAACAATCAGTGGTAAATGTTTAACACTGCAACTGCCTGAGGTAGTGATGTCAGTTGGGGTGAACGAATGGTTGATCAAGAAAGTTCAAAGAAAAAGAAGAAATGTGTGGTTCATGAGGTGCTATGAACTCTGACATATCCCTAGGATCAAAAATATTATACAACGAGCATAAATATGTGAATGCTGAAGAAATACCTAAAAGGGCTACTACCCCTCACTTCTGTTAGACCTGAAGGGCATGCACAAGTAGACAGAGAGGGCACAAACAGAGTCATAAGCTGCCAGCCAGAATGTGGAACATGTGCCCCAACCACACACATGTGCCCCTTGACAAAGGCCAGGAGACTTACTGATTCAAATCAATTTGGAAAAGCTGTCTAAGCACTACTTGATGACAATGTAAACCAATCATATTTTAGTAGCTGTATACAACAAAGAATACACTTTACAGAATTAACTCAGAAAATTAAATAAACTGACAATAGCAACAATAACAACAACAAAGAAAGTAAAAACAAACCTAGGGTCAGTTTCTGATTTTCACAGGTGACACATATTAATATTGAATTTTCCAGTTTTCAACAAAATATTATGAGAAGCAAAATAAGGAAACATGATTCATACTCCTAAGAAAAGGCCCAGATGTAAGACCTATCAGATAATGACTTTCAATTTAAACTATGGATTTGAAGTATAAATATGTTCAAGTTACACAGAAACCATGTATAAGTTATTAAGGAAAAGTATGAGGACATCTTACCAAAAAGAAAATATCAATAAAAATGAGGCATCTGGGTGGCTCTATTGGTTAAGCGTCCAACTCTTGGTTTTGGCTCAGGTCATGATCTCATGGTTTGTGAGACTGACCCCACTTCAGGCTCTTCGCTGACAGTGCAGAGCCTGCTTGGGATTTTCTGTATCCCTCTCTATATACACCCCCTTGCTTGTGCACACACACACACTCTCAATCTCTCTCAAAGAGAGATAAAAATGAACATCTCTTATCTCTCAAAAATAAATAAACGTTAAAAAAATTTTAACATTTATTCATTTTTGAGAGACAAAGAGACAGCGTGAGTGGGGGACAGGTAGAGAGAGAGAGAGACATAATCCAAAGCAGGCTCCAGGCTCTGAGCTGTCAGCACAGAGCCCTAAGCAGGCTCAAACCCACGAACCGCATGATCATGAACTGAGACGAAGTTGGCCGCTCACCAAGGTGCCCCAATAAACATTTTTAAAAAGAAAATATAAAGAGATAAAAATTATAAAAGAAAACAAGGTAGAAATTCTAAAAAGTATAGTATCTAAAATAAAAAACTCATTAGGAGGTTCAACACCAGATTTAAAGTGACAGAAGAAATAATGACCTTCAAGATAGTTCAATTAATATCCAATTAGAGAAAAAAGAGAATGAAAGAAAAAATGAACAGAGCCTCAGTGATCATGGACACCATCAACCATAATGAAATACACATCATTGGTGTCCCAAAAGCAGAGGACTGACAGGGCAGAAAGAACGTTTGAAAAAATAATTGAAACCTTTCCAAAGTTGATAATCTACACAAGTAAGAATCATAAAGAACCCTAAACCAGGCAACATCAAATATGTCCACATCAGGACAACATAGTTAAAAAGTTAAAAGCTAAGAAAAATAGAAAATCTCAAGCAAAAAGAGAAAAGTGATTCATCATGTACAAGAAATTCTCAATAAGAAAAACAATGAACTTCTTGCTAAAGACCATGGAAGCCAGAAAAGAGTGGGATGACGTAGTCAAATTACTCCTAGAAAAAGACTATCAATCTAGAATTCTATCCCTAGGAAAACTATCCTTCAAAAATGAAGGATAAATTAAAACATTTCCACGTAGACAAAAACAGAGAAAATTTTGTCACTAGCAGACCTGCCCTATGAGAAATACTAAAAGGAATCCTTTAGTAAAAAACAACATACAGTAACTTAGTTCCACACAAAAAATAAAAAGCATCAATCTATCTAGTTAAATAGATACATAAATAGTGAAATAGTAGAAATATATTTTTGTTTGTAATTCTTCTTACATCAGTTTTAAAAGACAATTGGGTAAAGAAATTATAAAACAGTGTTGACAGGCATATTATATATAAAGATGTAATTTATATGATAAAAATAGCACTAAAGAGTACAGCAAGAGCAAGCTATTACTGGATCAAAGGTTTAGTATTCTACTTAAATTAAACTGGTATTCTTCTGAAACCAGATATTTTAAATTAAGATGTTAATTTTAATCCTAAGGTAACCACTAAGAAAGTAACTCAAAAATAGGGCAAATTTTAAGAAAAAAAAAAAAAACAAAGGAATTAAAATGGTAAAGTAGAGGATATCTATTCAAGAAAAAAGAAAGCTTAAATTGAGAAGTGGAGGAATAAAAAAGTCATGACAGAGAGAAAACAATTAGCAAAATGACATATATCCCAACCCATCAGTAACATAACAAATATAAAAAGATAAAATACTTCAAAAAAAAGTCAGCAATTGTCAGAACACATAAAATAACAGGACTCAACTAAAAGGCATCCACACTGCAAAGAAACAAGTAAAACTATCTACATTTGCAGTTGCACAGATGACATAATTTGCATATAAAAATCCTAAGGAATACATATGAACGTTCACACACACACACACATACACACACTGTGCTTTCAAGGACACCATCAAGAAGGTGAAAAGACAACCTACAGAATGGGAGAAAAATATGTGTAAATCCTGTATCTTGTAAAGGACATTTATCCAGAATATATAAAACTATAACTCAAAAATAAAAGAAGCCAATTGAAACTCGAGTAAGTGATTAAAACAAGTTGGAGAACACAAGCTTAACACACAAAAGTCAATCACTTTCCTATACCAGAATTGAAAAAGTAGAATTTAAAATTAAAAACATAATATCATTACATCAGCACCCCAAAAATGAAATACTAGGGTAAAAATTTAACAAAATATGTACAAGATATATATGAGGAAAACCACAAAACTGATGAACGAAATCAAAGCACTAAATATATGGAGATGTATTCCAGGTTCACAGATAAGACTCAATCTGTCAAGATGTCAGGTTTTCCCGATTTGATCAATAGCTTCAACAAAATCCCAATCAAAATTTCAACAAGTTATTTCGTGGATATCAACAAACCGACTCTAAAGTTTGTTTCTAGAGGAAGAGAGCCCAGAACCAACTCAATATTGAGGGAGAAGAACAAAACTGGAGGACGGACGCTACTCGGCTCTAAGACTTGCGGCGGTAATCAAGACAGTGTGGTCCCGGCGAAAGAAGAGAAGAACAGATCAACAGAAGAAAACAGGGAGCCCAGAAATAGACCCACACACATGCAGTGATCTTTGACAAATGAATAAAGCTGATAAAACAGAGCAAAAATAGTCTTCAACAAAAGGAACTAGACATCCAGTTGTGCAAAATTTAATCTAGACACAGAATCTATACAATTCACAAAAATTAACTCAAGATGGATCACAGACCCAAATGTAGGTTGCAAAACTGCAAAACTCCTCGAACGTTGGAAAACAGGCATACTGGGATATGACGATGACTTTTTAGACAATACATGAAGGTACAATGCATGAAAGAAATCATCGATAAGCTGGATTTCACTAAAGCTAAAATTCTCTGGGGCATCTGGGTGGCTCAGTCAGTTAGGCATACGGCTCTTGGTTCTTGGCTCAGGTCATGATCTTGCAGTTTCATGAGTCCAAGCCCCACAACAGGCTCTGCACAGGTAGAGTGGAGACTGCTTGGGATTCTCTCTCTTTCTCTCACCCTCTCTTTTTCTCTCTGCCCCTCTCCCATTTGAGCTATCTCTGTCTCTCTCAACATAAATAAATAATCTTAAAAAAAATTCTGATCTGCAAAAGACAATGTCAAGAGAATGAGAAGATAAGCCACAGACTAGCAGAAAATATTTGCAAAAGATACATCTAAAATACACAAAGAACTCTTAAAACTCAACAATAACACAAACAACCTGATTTAAATATGGACCAAATACCTTAACAGGCACCTCACCAGAAAGATTTACACATGCAAAATAAACATATGAAAACATGCTTGACATCGGATGACATCAGGGAAATGCAACAATGAAACAGCAGTACACGCCTACCAGAAAGACCAGATTCTGGAACACTGACAACACCAGATGCTGACAAGGATGTGAAGCGACAGGAACTCTCATGATTGTTGGTGGGAAGGCAAAATGGTACAGCCAGTCTGGATGAGAGTCTGGCAGGTTCGTATAAAATCGCACATACTCTTTATCATACAAGCCATCAATTGCATTCCTAGATATATACCCAAAGGAGTTGAAAAGTTATGACCACACACAAACCTGAACACAGATGTTTAGACGAGCTTATGTATAAATGCCAACATTTGGAAGCAACCAAGATGTCCGTCCTCAGGTAGGTGAACAAATGAATAAACTGTGGTACATCCACACAGTGGAATATTATTCAGCACTTAAAAGGAGCTGTCAAACCATTAAAATCCCCAGAGAAAACTTATGTGCGTACTAGTAAGTAGAAGAAGTCAACCTGAAAAAGCTGCATGTAAGTATATGACATTCTGGAAAAGGCAAAACTATGGAAATGGGAAAAGGGATCAGCAGTTGCCAGGGAGGGAGGGAGGGAGGGAGGGAGGGGTGAACTGACAGAGCACTGCAGATTTTTAGGACAGTGAAAACACCGCAGGCGATACCATAATGATGGCTGCGTGTCCTGATACTTTTCTCAAAATGTACACCACCAAGAGCCTAGAAATAGACAGGCATTAATGTAAAATATGGACTTTGGGCAATTATGATGTGTCATTGGAGGTTCACTGACCGTGACAACTGTATCACTCTAGAGGGTGATGTCGATAATGAGGCGACACTACAAAAGTATAGGAGGAGGAAACATATGGGAAATCTCCGTATCTTCCCTTCAATTTTGCTGTGAACCTAAAACTGTTCAAAAAAAAGGAAAGTCTTAGTCTTTAAAATACAGCAAATGATTTGCATAGACCTTTCTCTAAAGAAGATGTATGAGTGACCAAAAAGCACATGAAAAGATACCTAGTATCATTAGTCATCTGGAAAGTGCCAGTCGAAATCACAGCACGCTGCCTCACACCTACTGGGACAGCAATCATGAAAAGAGAAAAAAAAGACAAATACAAACGTTGGTGAGGATGACACGGAAATGATCATACGTGGCTGGTAGGACGGTAAGTGGAGTAGGTGCTTTAGAAACAGGCTGCAGATGACTCTCAAAAGTAAATTTCAAAAGGTAGAAAAACTAGTAAAATTTTTCTTTTTTTTTAAGCTTATTTCTTTTGAAAGAGAGCAAGTGGGCAGGGAGGGGCAGAGAGAGAGGGAGAGAGAGAATCCCCAGCTGGCTCTGCACCGTCAGCCTCGAGCCGGTCGTGGGGCTCTATCTCACAAACCTTGAGATCGACACCCGAGCCGAAAGGACACTCAACTGACTGAGCCACCCAAGCACCCCGAATTATTCTTTTATTGAAGTGTAATGGACATACAATATGCTATTAGTTTTAGGTGTACATCACAGTGACTCGGTATTTTTAAACTTTACGAAGTGATCCCGCAATACTCCTAGTTACCATCTGTCTCCGTCAACGTTGCTACAGTATTCTTGATGACATTCCCCATGCCGTACATTACACCTCAAAACTTACTTACTTTACATATGCAAGTCTGTACCTCTTCATCTTCTTCACCCATTTTGCCTGCCCTTCAACCTCCCTCCCCTTTGGTAACCAAGAGCACTGGTAAAATTATCAAAGAATGTTTAAAAATGTTAAACTCAGAGGATTACTTTTAAAATACGCACTATGCTTCTTCAAATTAACAACAACATAAAATAAGAATGGAATATATTTCAGCTCTCAGATCGGCATAAATTCCAAAGATTGATAAAATAACCGTTCGCAACCATTTATACATGTAAATAAATTCAGCTGTTTGGAAGGCAACTTAATTGATTTTGCAAAATGTAAAATACTTAAGACCTTTGATCTAGCAATTCTGTATGTAGGGTCTTATCGGGTAGAAGTATTCATATTGTGAGGCACCTGGGTAGCTCAGTCGGTTAGGTGTCTGGGTCTTGATTTTGGCTCAGGTCATGATCTCACAGTTCATGGGTCTGAGTCTCACGTCGGGCTCTGCATTCACAGCTTGGAGCCTGCTTAGGACTCTCTCTCCTTCTCTCTCTGCCCCTCCTACTCTCATTCTGTCTCTCATTCCCTCCCCCCCACCTCAAAATAAATAAACTTTTAATAATAGAAATACTCATATTGTATATACCAGCAATACACACAAATATTACTGCAGCATTATTTAAAATATAAACACTAGAATCAACTGAGAGTCTCACTAAAAAGGGACATCTAAAATACGAAATACCATGGAGGCAGTAAAAATAGAATGGCATAGAGGCCCCTGGGTGGCTCAGTCAGTTAAACGTCTGACTTCGGCTCACATCATGATCTCACAGTTTGTGGGTTCGAGACCCGCATCGGGCTCTGTGCTGACAGCTCAGAGCCTGGAGTCTGCCTCGGATTCTGTGTCTCCCTCTCCCTCTGCCCCTCCGACACTCACATGGTCTGTCTCAAAAATAAAAATAAACATTACAATTTTTTTTAAAAAATAGAGTGGCACAGAAGTGCAGGCATACAGGTATCTTTACAGCATATCATAAAATAAATAATACACGTGGCATAACAATATGTACAAAGTAAAAATAGTTGTGGAACATGTATACGTGCACGTACTTGTGTGTAAGATACATATACAGAGACACAAAGACATTGGTGAGCACCTCAGATTGCCAGCCGTCTTGCAACGTGTGCACAGAGATCTGGCCGAGGCTGAAATCTTAATTTTATTTTCAACCTATGTTCCATCTTTTGACTTGGGTTTATCTTTCCGTGGGGCGGCAAGATGCAGGGACGATTCACGAAACGACCACTCAAGAATGACCTCTACCGTGTCCTCGCCCTGAGTTTCCTCCCGTGCAGGCAGGCGGGCGCAGTAATGAGCACACAGGTAACAGGTGCACAACACTGAGAAGGACCCCAACACGCGAGGTCACTGCTCTGTCTCCCGCTTCTACCCCCAGCACCGGTCCTATGACTGTACTTAAAGGAAAAGTCCTATGACCAGAATAACCTCGCAACACTTATTGAGAGGTCATAACAACATAAGGAAAATTAAAACAACACGAACAATGTTGCAGAACTATACTTGCAACAAGACATCTTGACACAAAACCAAACCCTAAATTGCTTTCTCAGCTTTTCACTTCATTGATCAAGTGTAGTCAGGAACACTTGGCACCAGATAATACGATCGCCTTTTAGCACGACATGACCTAGTTCTTGTCCCGACTCTTAAAACGAATTGCTTCTGCATCATCTGCTACAAGACTCCTCTACAGTCCAAACCCAAACACACAACTCTCCATCCCCGTATGTGTGAGTCCACACGTGAGTCCGCAGCCTATGTGAAGACAAGGCTAAGGGCACACCTTCCCCCCTGCACCTGTGGACCCTGGCCGTGGGGTGGCCACAGTGGTCACACACACCACACCGAACACGCTGCCTTACTTTTCTCAAACTCATGCCACACTTTTCACCCATCCTCTCCTTTTTTCACTGCTTCTTCTCTCTTGATGTATTTCTGACACAAAATCATTCGTAACAGGAGGTGGGCTCCATAACCTTGATGACACAATCGGCTCAAAATATCAACACTCTGCACCTTTTCTTACTGTAAACAATTTCAGCATAAAATTGAAAATTCTTCCTGAAGTTTTTTATTTTTCCACAAGATCATGTGCTTAACAATTTTATAGGCTTCTTATCAAATAACAAAATTATACATTTATTTTTCATATATATTTCAAGTAAAAAATTTCAAATAAAACTCAATATACACTATATATATGCACAGTATATAAATTTATATACTATATTTATCAGTACATTACTATATATTTATATTCTCTGTGTGTATATTTATACATATATATTATTATATATTTATCATATATAGTAATACATATACATATATTATATATGTATGTACATATATGTATATATGTACATATATGGACATATATGTACATATATATGTATATATGTACATATATGTATATTATATATACATATATTATATATATTATATATATAATATATATTACTATAATTTACTATATATTTATATTCTGTGTGTGTGTGTGTGTATATATATATATATAATGACATATTCCTATAATTAGCAATATGATAACGTGAATTCCCATGGCAGAAAAGCCTATGATAAATACAAATTTTCATTTTTAACTCTCTGGATTTCCACATATTATTTTCACTTGGACATTACTTTGTGTGCATATGCTTAGTAGAAAACTCCACAGGCAATTTTGTGCCCAGTTTCAAGACTAATGATTTATATAAACGGCTGGTACTAAAAACAAAAGAAAGGAGAAAATATTCCCAGATAGGAATAAGGCTAAGTTCCGGATTTTTTAGTTTAGGAAGCTCAATATCAAGAGCCGAAGGGACTGCTGTTCTGTTTCCACGTATGGGCATGGTGTTAAAGTCCTCCAGGAAAGCTGTGACTTGTGCTCATCTTAATCCTCACAATTTATGCTGAGAGCCATTATCACTTCCAAAGGAAGGACCGGAACCCTGAAGGAGGCAGAGGGTTGGTAAGGGTTCCTGTCATTATTCCAATCCTGCCTCTCTGGCTCTAGGGAGCTTTTAAACCAAACACAAAGTAAAAGTAACATATTTGACAAGTTGGCACAGGAAAAAAGATACCAAAAATATATATGCAGAAAATCCCAGCTGTGAATCCCAGATTCTCCACCGACACCGAGCGCTCATGAGGACCTCATTAATTCCTAATCTCAAGTTTCAGACTCAGAAGGGAATGTCCTGTGAAGTCAGGTGTAAGAGTTTCTATTATTAAAGGCAACCCTGTCCACCCCAACACGCAGAATAGGAACAGCCGGTGATTTAACAGAACACAAATTTATTTCTCATTCTCCAAATCCTACAGAGGTGTTCTTGGCTGGTGGACACTTCTCCTCCACAGGGTCATTCCACCCCCACGACTCCATCCCCCTCAACTTATAACTCACAATATAGCCCCGTGTCTGGTCTCCACTCCAAAGAGACTATAAGTTGTTCCACGTAATGCTAATTTCTATTTGTGACACATTTCCCAAAGGCACCACCGAGACTTGCTGAAAATTACACAAGAAATTTAATATTCCTCAGACAAAGAAGAGAATTGTTTACAGGGTATTAAATCAAACATTTATGTAGTGCTCTATTTTTAATCAATGTTCTTGTATATGTCTATGGTGAGACCCAGGCATAAAAACAGACCACTGGATTTTCCCCGCCACATAGCCGGGAAATGCAAAACTGCTACACAGCCCCATTTATCATCATTTTTATGGTTTTATCAGACACTTCTGCATTTCTTTCAGGATTTACTTCGCTGTAACAAATTGGATCCCAAATTAATTTGCTAAGGAGTTAAGTCTGAATTATTCCTCAATTAACTTGTCAAATTACTAAAATTTGAATTATGCCATGGAGGAATACCATTCCAGTGAACAATCCTGTTTTTGAAGCATTAGCTCTCTGTTCCTTCTAGCATGACAAATACAGCTATTGAGGCATCAAACTTTTGAATACTAGTAACTTACAGTCTACTCAACTTGAGAATCTAGAATCCCGTGCACCATGACAAAGGATCCTAGGACGCATGCTGGGTGAATGGCAATGCCACGCAAGGACTGAGCAGTGTGATCAAACATTCCGGGTCCTTGGTAATCACCTGATTCACACCTCCAGGGATAGTGATGTTACCTTTACCCTTCTAGGAAAACCGATTTTTATGTCTGTTGTTGAATTTGCTAAACTTACTCCTTTCTTGGGCACTTGCCTGCGAAAGTTTACCTGAATATTCTGCACCCTTTTTATTCTTTAGGCCCCAGCTCTTTTTATGTAATAACTTTAGTTTGGAGCAGTTTTCAAATTTATTTTTAAAAATGCACAGATCGTATGAATGTACCAAAATATCACATAATTTTAATCAAAAGCATGCAGCCTCTTCACACCAGCCCCAATACGCATGTACAGTTTGTCCCTGGTACAATTAGTCATGGTATTAGCCTGTGTTTAAGGGGAGTATGAATTCAACGGAGCCAAATATTAACCTGTGTTATATAAGCATCCATGACTACTGATTGGATTTGGGGAAAATTTGTAAAAGGAGAATATTGAACTAGCTAGCACAAGTTGGTTTTATTAAATCCTTTCACAGAATGCCCATAGTTACTCCTTAGCTTTTGAAGACGTTTGACATTTTTATAATTTACAGGGTCATCTGAAGGTAATTTCAATGAAACAGTTACATAAATCAATATATAAAGAAGGATGCAGAATTACAAAGTATAAATAATCAAGGTTTTTTGAATCTCAATGATTGTATTACACACAACTTAGAAGAAAAAAACTGAAAAAATCTGATCATATGAAGAATTTCATTTTGAACATATTAATGAAAGAGTAATAATTGTTTACTATTAAACCAAAAGCAGCAGACAAGAAGCCAAGGTCGGCAATCCCAAGGCTACAAAACTAAACCAATTTGTACATTTCTATGTGTTTTCTGATACACAATCAAATATCATTGTCAACAACTGAGAAAGAAAGAAGAGATCTGAAAATATGATTCTGTGTTCAGCACGGCCAGGGAGAGATTATACAGTGCTGTAATTCGTAATATTTGTTGGCCAGTTTTAATATTAACTGCTTGCGGGGTCGGGCATTAATCTGAATCTCTGACTCCGTTCGTCAAATGTAGACCCAAGTGTCCATCTACACGACACGAGCGGTACGAGGGGAAAATGAGAAAGTAAAGGTGCATTCGTTTTGCAAGTGCCAGAATGCTGTGCAAGAGGAAGCAAGAAAGGCAGTGAGACTGCCTGGTCTGGCTAAATTCTATGACTTTTCTGCATCTAGAAAACTCTTTAAATGCATCTCGTCATTCAGCTCAAGTCCACGGGCTCGATTCCACAGTTGCCTGTACAGCTGGCTCTTGGGAGTGAAGACTGTGTAAAGGCACTGCCATGTGGGGGTTTTACGAGAGTTGCTGGTTAGAGATACGGGATCTGGACAGGGGAAGGGAGGGGAAGGTCTCCTGAGGGGCAAGACAGAGAGCAGAGGCTGGGAGGAAAGAGAGAGCTGAGTACAGCGGGGCGGCTGGAGGGCGAGGCTGGGGGGAGGGGGGGACTCATTAGGAAACGAGTCGAGTTTGCTAACTTCTCATTAGCTTTGGGCAAAGAATCTTTTACTAAAAGAATTTCTGATTCAGGGTTTCATTGGGAGGCCCCTGCAAACCAATGAAAACCGCTGCCCAATTGGTCCTGAGAAAACTTACTCCTTTACTTTTCAAAGGCACTTGTCAGGTGAACAATTGTGTTCAAGTCACACGTTTCCCAGAGTGGCCACCGAAGGCCCAAATCATCCTTAGTGAAGTCATGCCATTTAGAAAGCTAAGTTCAAGGGCTGGTACTGTGCATACAAGAAGCAGGGGGTTTCCCGGAAGAGGACAGGACTTGCCCTTCGAAGGCCCCATAAGAGCTGGCAGCCGCAGACAGGAAGACAATGCTCGTGTGCCTGCGTCTCGGGTCCCCGGGCTCTGGAAGGCCGTCTCGGAACACAGACCCGACCATGTGCTTTCCTTAGCAGGCATAAAACCACAGAACGCTCTCTGCACCAAAGCCAAGACCTCAGGACAAAAACTCGAGAAGGAAGGAGAACCTGTCTGGTTTTATCGATGACTCGGCAGTTTGCCCAGACGGAGCTGGTTCAAAACACACAAAACTCACCAGTCGGGGAGGCCAATCTGAACAGGCGAATAGGACCCATGGCTGTATCCTCCCTTGTATCCTTCGGAGGACAAGCACATTTAAACGGTGCAAGGCAAAACTAACACAAAAGAGAGCAAAAGGGATACCACAGGAAGGCCCGATTCCACCAAAAATGCCAGACAAACGGGCACCAACAACACAACCAGATGCCAAAATGCAAATCAAGAGCAGCTGACGTTAAAGGAACAGACGGCGAGGAAAAAGGAGCTCAGAGCCAGTGCTGACTTACCACATCGGAGCAACTCGACAAGCCGCCAGCCGCAAGGCACACGGGACCTCTGTGGCACCACGCCTGGCAGGAGGCCGGGCTCCGAGGCAAAGCAATGCCGACGGCATCTCGGTGGAACTTCCGGAAAACTGTAAAAATTAACACATCCGCATCACTAAGTGAACGAGTGAGTAAATCAATAAATTGTGCACACACGTCCAGAGATTCTGTGCAGTCATCAGGGATGAGAAGTGGTCCTCCATTCTCAATAATCTGATAAACGAGGCCGGTTTGAAAAGCTCTCTCAAAAAATTCATAGGGACGTGGATATGTTGAAAAAAAATTAACAGTGCTTTTTTCTATTTTAAAAAGTTACAGCTGAATGTACAAGAAACAAACAAAAATCTTCAAGTACCAGAATTAGAGTATAATGCAAGGTTTTCTGCAGCCATGAAAGAATTCTGCGTTGAGCAACAGTTAGGGGGTTAGATGCTAACACCCATCTCCCTGAGGAGGAAGACTCCAGGCTGCACGCACACCCACAGGATACTTGGAGTTATAACTTAAACCCCTGTTCCAAAAATAAAAAAAAAATCAAGGCCACTTGAAAGGATACAATGCTAGTTAAAGTACAAATAAATCGAGACACCTGGGTGGCTCAGTCGGTTAAGCGTCCGACTTGCGCGCAGGTCATGATCTCAACGGTTAGTGAGTTCGAGCCCTGTGTCTGGCTCTCTGCTGACAGCTTGGAGCCTGGAACCTGCTTCAGATTCTCTGTGTCCCTCTCTCCCTCTCTCTCTCTCAAAAATAAATAAACATTAAACAAATGTAAAGTACTAACTAGAATGTGCAGAATTGAAAGGTAAAAATTTTTAAGTGAAGAATGCCCTGCACACAGCTCCAACTGATGACAAAAAGTAATGAGCCTAATGATACATATACCTTAAAAGACTGACCTGTGGCTGCATAGGAATAGATAAACTGAAGGTTTTATCAACACAAATCATTAAATGACCAGAGCAAAAAGTAAACATTGTATCTATGATCCATTTTTGTAAACCTTTGGTAATTACAACAAAAATAATAAATCCATGCACAAGCACGTGTGTGGGTGTGAATGGAAAAAAAGTATTGAAGAATAAACTAAATCGTGAGGTACCTGGATGGCTCAGTCGGTTAAGAGTCTGATGCTTGATTCTGGCTCAGGTCATGGCCTCAGAGTTCCACGTCGGGGCGTGGGGCCTACTTGGGATTCTCTCTCTCTCTCTCTCTCTCTCTCTCTCTCTCTCTCCCTCTCCCTCTCCCTCTCTCTCTCTCTCTCTCTCTCTGCTCCTCCCCTGCCTGCTCACTCTCTCTCAAGATAAATACATTTTTATGTAACTTAAAAAGGATATTTGATTATGAAAACACCTCATCTCCGCTCATTATTACCCATCCGTGCCATCCACCGAGCCCTTCAATCTTGACAAGGGGAGACCACACTTGTGCTCACAGTGGCTCGTATGTAGCAGAAACGCGACGGCTTTCCTCGGGGTCTCCGTGTATCCTCACGTTCCCTCCTAGTGTGACAGGACGGCTCCAACTCAGCACGTCACCCCCCATCAGGCACAGGATTGAAACACCTTCAGCTTGAACTCCTGGCATCACCGTTTCCAGAGACAACTTAGGGAAATAGTCGTACTGAAAACCTGTTTTCTTCAGTTAGCACAATATTTGCAGGTGAAGATGGCCAGAAAAAATCATCTTCACACAGACAACTGAGATAAGCTATCAAGTGAATAACTTGTTCATCACACTGCTACAAAGCTTAAAACTTATTCCGAGCACTCTCATACCACATAAATTGCATACGTGAATGTCTTGTAATTGTGTGTAATACTTGAATAAGAGGTACACAGTGTCCTCCATACAAGTCCCATTAATAAACGCATTCTGGGGAGCCAGGGTGGCTCAGCTGGTTAAGCGTCCGACTTCAACTCAGGTCATGATCTCACGGTTCATGGGTTCGAGCCCCACGTCGGGCTCTGTGCTGACAGTTTGGAGACTGCTTGAAAAATCTCTCTCTCCCTCCCCTGCTCGTGTTCTCTCCCTGTCAAAAATTAAAAATAAATTTTTTTAAAATGCACCCTTCACACACACACACACACACACACACACACACACCATTACTTCCAGGCTTAACTACATCCCACGGGTATAAAAAGCACTGATTTTTAAAAGAAATAGTTGTAATTCAAGTGATAGTGTTGTATTTTGTTTTTTTTTTTCTGTTTTTTACTTCAAATTTCCTTCTTTAATGCCCCAAACTGTCAAAGATGAACATGGACATGTGATGCATTTCACTACAGGTGTAATTAGCTACCATGCCTTCTCACTGAGAGGCTGACCACGTTCACTTTCAGACCGTCGGAGATTTCCTTGTTTGGATTTCAATGCTAATATTAAATACCTCTAATGTCCCTGTTAATGAGTCTGCATTCCATTCTCTTCACCTACTGGAAGATGACATTGTGGCACAGACACCTGTTGGAGCCATCTTTCTTCAACAGCATGCCAGGAAAAACGGAGATTCTCTGGAGTCATGCCCTTCTACTACTAATGTTTCCATGTATTTATGCAATCATTTCATATTGATGCACGAGCTTGAGTCAACCCTCTGGAGAAGCTCCAAAGCTTCTACACAGAGAAGAGCTGGTTTGATCAAATCCTCACTTGTTGTCATAGCAGATTCTGCAAACTTATTTTTACGGATAAACAAGCGATTTCATCAGACCTTTTGCCAAAATGCTGCGGAGAGAATTACAGACTTTAAGGAGACCAAATGTATAGGAGGTGTTCTTCCTAGGAACTCAGATCCTTTGCAGCTTTGAGGTATTATTTCTTCGGACTTGAGTGACTGCAGCGGTATCGTGCTTATACAGGTGTCAGGTCTGGAGTTCTTGTCCAGACGTTCAAGTCTTTCAGGTGACACCCGTTCTCAAGAGTAGCACTGATCAGAGATCTGCCTGGCTGGTTTGGCCCATAGAGCATGTGACATGGGGTCGTAGGTTCAAGCCCCACGTTGAATGAAGAAATTCCCTAAAATCTTTATTTTTTTAATGTTTATTTATTTATTTTGAGAGAGAGAGGGAGGAAGCATGCACTCAGGAATGGGGAGAGGGGCAGAGAGAGGGAGAGACAGAGAATCCCAAGCAAATTCAGCACTGTTAGCACAGATCCCACCTTGGGGCTTGGTCCCATGAACCCATGAGATCATTACCTGGGCTGAAATCAAGAGTCAGACCAACTGAGCCACCTGAGCTGAAATCGAGTCAAAACCAAATGAGACACCCAGGTGTCCCAAAAATAAAATCTTTTAAAAAAGATTAGCACTGATCACCACTGCCATTCTCAATTTGTGCCCCTTCCTCAAAGCGTAAGACACTGTTCCACATGGTGAGAGAGAGGCTGCCATAACACATGGGAAAGGTACCTGCAGATGCTTCCATCAGGAGTCCAGGGAAAAGGTTACATGGGTAACCCAATCCTACTAGTGAGGACACCACACAGAAAGCACAGGTAACAGCATTTCAAAAACCATAGATTTGACTCAAAAGATGTAGTTATTTTTGCCTCTGGAAAGAGAAGATACAGCCTAGAGGTAGAAAGTTGTTGATTATAAGCACTTTGCTGAGACAAGAAAAAGGTCTTTGCTAATGGTGGCTTCAGTGAGAATGGGGAGAATATTCAGTATTTCCCTTTCAAGAGACAGATTATTCAGTGAAAGCTTTCCTTCATTTACTTTCCCCATTGTTCTTAAGAAATTAGGAGTTTGCAACAGCTCCGAAATGCTGAATTTCCTTATCTAGAAAACCCAATAGCCGTCCCTTCCATTTGTGGTAGAATATTTAGCCATGGTCCTCCTGGTTGATAGGTGGGCTCCCTGGAATGTGTGTGAGCTGGAAATAGCTCTGCCTCTGGATGGCTGCTGACGAAAAGGGTCTCCCACAAGCCACCATAGCCACTGAAGGAACACGGTTTTGCAAGTCGTTACCCTCGTGAGATGCAAATACTCCTTTATAGTATTTGGAACTTGGTAAAAGTTAAGCAATTTCTGCACTAAATAATTTTCTTTACTTTTGCCCCAGTGAGTCAAACTGCGGTGCTGTGAGTCTACTGCTATGTAACAAATTATTACTGTAGCCACTTCAACAAACACACATATATGATCTTGAAGTTTTCACAGATTGGAAGCCTGGGTACCACTTGGATGGGTCCCCTCCTCAGGGTCTCATGGGCTGTAATCCAGGTGATGGCCATCTCCCCTGAGGTCCAGGGTCCTCGCTAAGCTCACAGGGTTGTGGGCTGAACCCAGTTCCTTGAGGTTATAGGACTGAGGGCCTCAGGATTTAAAAGACACGAGGTAGAAATTATGGTAAAGTCTCACATGGAAATTCTAGGAATAAAAAATAAAAGAACCAACAGAATACTTAATGGATGAGATGACCAAAAAATGAAACACAACTAAAAAGAGGCTTAGCAAACTGGAAGGTAAAATCAAGATAAAGTAGATGGCAGTAAGGATTTTTTTTCATAAAGACTTTTAAAGAAAAGAAAAAAATAAATCAAAAGCCACACGGACATAGTGATGTGGGAAAAATGGTCTCTCCTATTGTAAGGATAAATGAGAAAGGAATAAGGCAAATTTCTGACAACTGTTAAAAATTACTGGAAGATATTAACCACAAAGGCAGCCGGTAAATTTTAAGAGATAGAAACTCCTACGGTTTGAAGATGTTAACTTACAGATTCAACACATGTTATACATCACAAACAAGATGAATAGAAACACCATAAATATCATATAAAATTGCTGAATATGAAAGAAAAGCATAAATGCAACCAAAACAACAGATACATTACTTTCCAAAGAGCGGCAAGCCGAGTGAGGGCTGGCTTCTCCACAGAGATCGTCGGAGCTAGAAGACGACAGGATGTCAGGATGTCTCTGGTCCTGAGACCAGAGAGTGGTATCTACAGACGCGGGTCAAGAGACATAATGAAGAGTGCTCCTCGAGGAAATGCGGAAGAATGAAGAGTGACCGCACACGTTATGCTGATTTATTTAAATAAACTCCTCAAAACACTGTCTGCATAAAACAGCAATGACAGTATCGTTGGAGCTTTAAGTAGATAGTAATTTTTGTAATGGCCTAGAAGGAGAAAAAGGTTCAAAGTACTAGCATGTTCCAAAGCCCTGGAAATGAAAACAAAAATAATAGATGCAGCCACACAGGTTGGCACCATTTCTTGGCAGCGAAAACCCAAGGTTTCCAGTCACTTTTTTTCCCTATTTTATCTCAAAATCCTCCCCTCCACCCCCTGTATTGTCAATCCTCTAGATGTTAAGCTGTGGCTTTGACCTTTAGGGAAAATTTCCCAGCTGTCCATCTAGGTTTCCAATTACATTACTCGCCAATTTAAACTAGAGTTTAGGGGGCACCTCGGTGGCTCAGTCGGTTGAGTGCCCGACTTCCGTTCAGGTTAGTATTTCACTGTTCGTGGGTTCGAGTCCCACGTGGGGCTCTGTGCTGACAGCTCAGAGCTTGGAGCCTGCTTCAGATTCTGTGTCTCTCTCGCTCTCTTACCTCCCCCCTCACTCTCTCTACCTCTCAAAAACAAATAAATGTTAATTTTTTTAAATTACTCCTTTAGAGTGTTCAGATTTACACTCTACACTGAATCATCCCTGTTAGCAAAAACTTCAAAGTGAACATACCTAATGTCCCCACTCCTAGTAGAAGAGCAGATTAAAGGCAACTGACAATTCCACGCATTGAACTTTTGGTAAAGCCCAACTACTACATCCCATTTTATTAGTAAAAATCGAAGTCACTGCTTTTAAACTTATGACAACAGCACCAACTACAAAACTCTTACAATATGTCTGGGCTCCTACTTGTTTCTTCTCACCTGTGGTTATCAGCGGGATAATGCCTAATACAGGATGGAGAGAGCTTTCTTGATTTTGCTCATGTACACAACACCTGAGCCATACATTATCCACAATAGCATATTACATATGCAATTTTGGAGCTTGTAACTTCACGTAACCCGGCATTAAATGTAAAGCGTCTACAAAGACCAGCTCTCTCATCTCTAGCTCTGTGAATTATCGTTTTCTGTCAGAGCCCAGAAAAATGTACTTACTCTTTCTGATATTCTAGGGAAATGATCTACTCTGGGGCAAGGACCAAGACTTTAAATTTCATGAGCTGTATAAAAGGCTAAGCTTAAAAAAAATTCATGCCGTATAGCAATTTCCATGTATCACAAAGTCCGTGAGTGGCTGCCGCATGATTCACATCCATAAAACATACGGAGTGGTACATGACAGAAGATACTGGTTTCCACATATTGTGTATGGAATCTATTCACTCCATCTGGATGTATTTCTTTTCAACAGCACCGATTTTGGTCAGAAAAGTGAAGCACGCTCTTGTACTGGTTCAAGAGGAAGCCGTATCTTCTGCAGAAGAGGAGCAGGACTTCCAGCTTCCCAGGCTACACCACTGGTCCTGCCACACGTGCACAGGGTCAAGGCGTTTCCCCTCACAGGGTGTGCTGAGCAGTCTCAAGTCTGATGGGACAGGGTAGGGGGCTACTGGGAGTGCTCATAAACTCCAAGGCTCCAGTATTTGAAGATAAGATAACAGAGGGGCATCTGGGAGGTTCAGTCGGTTAAGCATCTGACTTCAGTTCAGGTCATGACCTCACAGTTCGTAGGTTCAAGCCTCATATCAGGCTCTGCACTGACAATGTGGAGCCTGCTTGGAATTCTCCCTCTCCCTCTCTCTTTGTCCCCTTCTGTGCTCTCTCTCAAAATAAAAACATTTTTTAAATTAAAAAAAAAAGCTTAAAATAAAATAATAGATCCTGTAACCAGGCAGGTATGTCGCAATAAGTTCTTCTGCAGTATCTGAAACTACCATGAAAAACGATGTTGCTAAGATCTCTTGGCTGCAGATTACAGGCGTCCATCTTGAACCAGCCTAAGTCAGTAATTTAAGGATGCTAAAGGATCTTGGAAAACTCGGGAAGACAAATGGGACCTGGTCTTCACAACAGGCTAGAAAACAGAGCTCAGAACCATCATGATGTCTGGCTGTCTGCCGTGTACACCCAACTGCAAATCCGCCTAGCTGCTCATGCGGCCGGTCCTGGCACACACCCTCACCCTCAGGCCAGCTCTGTTCAAAACAATGCAATTCCTTGCACAGGAAACTGACCTGGAAACCCAAAAGGGGCATATGACCTCAACTCTGTCAGTCACTCCCGGACTCCAAAATTTGAAAACTTGGACCAACAATGAGAGGTTCAATACATTTTATGGTTGCCAACTATAACAAATAAAAATACAGGATTCTCGGTCACATTTGAATTTCAGAAAAACAATAAATAATTGTTAGCACATATTTCTTCCAAATAGTTCATGTGAAATTCAAATGTAACTAAGCGTCCTGTATGTTACCAGGCAATCCTGCACCTCTGGATGGTACTGGGACGTATTTAGGAGACTCCCAACCAATGGCCACTCTGTACGCAAGACTCTGTGGTCCCCATCGTTCATTACTTTGTTGCAGAACATAAGGTGGTACCTAAGATCTCCCTCCTGAAACACTCTCCCTCTTCTTTTAGAAAGTCAGCGTAGTTAAAACATGTGCTCAAAACAGTGAAGAGCTGTTTTAACTTTGGAGACCTATGCCCTTAGATTTTTAAAGAGCAGAAAGCATAGGGAGTATTTCCACATTCCCTCTGGATATTTCTTCTTCCCTATTCTACAGGAAAGCATAAAACCACAGAAATCACTGGGAAAATTCTTCAGCTTTCATAAATTTACTTGCAAAGCTCATCCCTAATCGTAGGTCAGAGTCTGGAGGATGCACTTGTAAACGGACCACTGGCTCGGCCAGCTTGGATGCGTGCAAAAACAACTCGGTACAAACTGAACATGTATTGTAGGATTGCAACTTGAACACTTAACTGGCTTTGGAAATACACGTTAATTCTAGTATGGGGTTGGTCTCAGTTTGAGTTATTGGCTTTTTCCTAGAAGGCGTCAATAAAAATCCAGTAAGCGTATATTAGCTAAAAGCAAATTTCCTGGGATTACCCGATGTTAGCAAAACTAAAGGTCAAAATCACTTCTACAAGGTTTTGCTCAGCAATTTCCAAGTTTATTAATTAACAGCATCACTGAGATAATTTGTATGAAGATATCCAGCATTGCCATGTAAAAAATTATTGTTTGTAAATATGACCATTATTTGTAATCTAACTTTTAATTAACAACTTGTAAATTTTTTTAAATAGATAACCCATTTGCTTAAAACTCGTTAAGGGTGGAGCTCAGGACACAGTATTACTGCTTTGAGAAGATTCCTTAAGAAAGGAACCATTAAGGAGCTCCTGGGTGGCTTAGTTGGTTAAGCATTGGACTCTTGATTTGGGCTCCAGTCATGATCTCACGGTTCATGGGATCAAGCCCCGCACCAGTCTCTGCACTGACAGTGTGGAGCCTGCTTGGGATTCTCTCTCTCCCACTCTCTGCCCCTTCCCCAGGCGTGCTCTCTGTCTCTCAAAATAAATAAATAAACATTAAATAAACGAACCATTTAATAAGCCCCAAGTTTAAAAGAGCTATTAAGATACTCTGAAGATTTACACAA
The DNA here is from genome assembly GCF_018350195.1 of Panthera tigris. Lineage (NCBI taxonomy): Eukaryota > Metazoa > Chordata > Mammalia > Carnivora > Felidae > Panthera > Panthera tigris. Next base: position 4,333,746 of record NC_056670.1, read on the forward strand.
GTAATGAAGTTTAGAAAAATGTGACATTTTGCTTACCAAACTGAAATTTATTCAGAAAGTGAAAGTACTGGGGTGCCCGGGGGACTCTGTCGGTTATACAACTTGACTCTTGGTTTCGGCTCAGGTCACAATCTCACAGTTTGTCAGTTCGAGCCCCACATGGGGCTCTGGGCTGACAGTTCAGAGCCTGCTTGGGATTCTCTCCCTCCTCTCTCTCTGGTCTTTCCCCAGTCACACAGTCTCTGTCTCTCTCAAAATAAATAAATTTTAGGGGGAAAAAAAAAGAAAGCTAAAGTATTAATCTATAAAAACCAGGTAAGTATAATCTACAAAATACTGGATGGGGAAAATGTCTCGTGGCCTCCAAAAAATAATGATATAGAATAAAAGTTTAATTTTGAAAATACTAAAACCATAAGAAGGCCTTTCAGTAACTAGCACGTTGGTTAACGTCACTGATTTAAAGCCCTTTTCACTGAAACAGTCATGGAACAGTAGTGAAGGATTCCAGCCTCAGGACCTGCATGGATATACAATCAGTGGTGTTGGAAGTGGGCTCACGGTGCCTGGAGAGCAAATTTGGTTGTGCCCTCATCCAGGTGAGTGACCCACGCAATCCACTTCCGTCCCCAATCCCTTCCCCTGGGATGACTGCCGTGTTCTCTACGAGGCTCAAGTAAATGCGCTGTAACGGGGCCGTGCGGACGCTCCTGTGGTTCATAGGGCAAGGGCACGCCGCAGGCCCATTTCGGCCAAGCTCCACCAGCCCGCTTCACTTCTCCCACAGGCTCACGGCTTGGCTGCATTTCACAGCCTCCCTGCCTGGGAACCTTGCCGGAAGTTACAGAGGCCGCTCCCAGGCCTGGTCTTTCAAAAACCTGTACGATCGCCTGTGCTGTCTTCCCCTTCCTCCTGGAGCCCTCAGATGCAGAGAACCCAGTGGAAGATTCCAGACCTGAGAAGACGGGGGAGCCACCAGACGGGAGGTTCATGGGCTCCTGTGTGGCTGCAGGAAGGTGACCCGCTGAAGACCCCCATGGTAGAGATTAAATGTCATCATGGCCAGTGACAGAGATGCTGCGCTTACATCAAGAGTTGGCCAATGAGATTAGCGCATGGGCAATGACTACTTCATAGATCCAAGCTGTTCCCAACGAAACGTTGTGTAACAGAACCACTGCCATGAACAGAGAGATGGTTATAAGCAGAGATGTGACTGGGGCAGGGTCACTAACATCACTGTGACACCCTGACCTCTTACACAAGAGTGCCACATGATACAGTGTAGCAATCATAACTCACACTTCCAGAACACAGGTTATATGCCAAACACTATGTCAAGCATGTCACACGATTGATTTCAGTTAAAATTCACATTAAATCTGTAAGGCGGACATCATGTTGTTGTTTTTTTTAATTTTTTAATGTTTTTATTTATTTTTGAAGGAGAGAGAGAGAGAGCATGAACAGGGGAGGGGCAGAGAGAGAGGGAGACACAGAATCCGAAGCAGGCTCCAGGCTCTGAGCTGTCAGCACAGAACCTGACACGGGGCTCGAACCCACGAACTGTGAGATCATGACCTGAGCTGAAGTCGGACACTTAACCGACTGAGCCATGCAGGCGCCCCAGGCAGGCATCATCTTTATCTCTATTTTCCTGAAGGAAAACCAAGGATCAGGGAGGTTAAATAACTCACCCATATTCATCCAGCCGGTATGTAGCAGAAACACCATGAACCATGTCTAACAACCAAACCCGTGCAGTTAAACATTCCCTAAACCACAGCATGCAAAAAGGAGTGGGAAAGGCGGCCGGAACACCAGGAATCCAGTCCCAGCTCCAGCGGCACAAGGGACTGCAGGAACTTGCAGCCAACCGTACCTCAGCCTGCTGTGGTCCCTCTGGTGGTAATATTTGTTTCTGTTTTGTTTTCTTGTCCAGGATTATAAAAATTTAAAGCGATAGAAGATTAACCACTTTCCAAGTCAGCTAAGCTCATGCTTATATGTTTACCCCTGAAATAGAGGACATTTCTTAAAATTCTGACCTTGTGACCTCAGATGAAAGATATAAAGCAGGTGCCAATCTGTGTGAGCATCTATCTGTTCAGAGTACTATTACGAGGGCCGCCCTGGGGAAGAAGGCAAAAGTCACGCTCATACGTTTAGGATTTTGAAACAAAATCCCCTTCTGGGTAAAATGCTTTATGATGATTCAAAACATAATTTTGAAGAAAGAAAGACAGAGACAGAGAGAGAAAGACAGGGTGGGGGGGGGTGGGGAATGCACCTAACAGGAGAAATAACTTTTGTAAAGAGGGTTGCAGGGCGTCCTGTATAGTCAGGACATCTCCTATAATTAATGACTTTTGTCCCCTTGCTATACTGACTTAGTCAAAATGTACTAAATGGCTTATATGCAGCTTTTTTCAATAATTGTTTTAAGTCAGCAGTTATCAGGGTGCCTGGGTGGTTCAGTCAGTTAAGCGTTGGATTCAGGCTCAGGTTATGATCTCGCAGTTTGTGGGTTCAAGCCCCACATCAGATTCTGTGCTGACAGCTCAGAGCCTGGAGCCTCCTTTGGATTCTGTGTCTCCCTCTCTCTCTCTGCCCCTCTCCCACTTGCACTCTGTCTCTCTCAAAAATAAGTAAACACTAAAGATAGATAGATAGATAGATAGATAGATAGATAGATAGATAGATAGATAGATTGATAGATTCAGCAGTTATTTTTAGGTTACAATTTTAGTACTTAAACATCTTAAATGGCAACCCTAGGTAAGAATCATACCACCACAAATAAAAATTAGGATAATCCTTAAATTTCTCCTACAATTTTGGCTGAGGAAAAGACCAAAATGGGGAAATGAGAATTAAACATACTTGCTTTCCTATCCGAGAAAGGATAAAACCGTTCTCTGGCTAGAATCCCAGGTCCTCTTTCTCTTTAGAGAAAACTTCAGATCAGCACCCCTTCTCTGAAAGGCAGCCAACCACTGCAGCCCCCTGTCTGGGTAAGAACCAGGCAGAAGGTGCCTTGCTCCCATGCCCATGTCTCTGAAAGGCAGACGTTCGTAACAACAGCCTCACTCCCAAATCACACTAACACAGATGCAAAACTGTCAAGCCCTAAACACCTCTCAAAATTCACCGGTCCCCAAATACAGACCGGTTCCCCCAAAACTTTCTGGGCAAGATGGGCAAGACTATGCCTTCCAAGTACATCTGTCCCTGGAAGGTAAATGGAAAGCTCTCTTTTATCTCAGATGTGAATGAGATTTATTGATTCACATATTCCCCAGTCTTTCAGTAGTCCGGCACATTTACAGTCAGCTAGGAGAATGACAGACACATCTATCAGCATGAACAATCTTCAGTTCTGCTGGTGACGTGAGGGCTATTATCGTTTTTTTATTTGTATATGTTTGAAACCCAGAATGCCAAAATGTTTGTTAGTGTATATTAGTGTAGATGGATACATTTTCTCAATAGTGAACATTTATTAAATGAGGAAAAGCCCTTTTGAAGTAAGTAATTTGTAGAGTGTGCAATTATGCATTCAATGCCAAAAACGGCGGGAAGTCAGCTATAAACCAGCATATACTGACAGCCAAGAATGTCACATGCATGATTTATTCAACTGGTACCAAAGAAAGTGATAAGATAAAAATTTTAACAAAATAAAAATGTTAATAAATTCAGATGCACATGAAATAATCACAAAAGAAGTTGTAATAATGTTCTACGCTGTATAAAATTATCGTTTTTTTAGCTCAAGTGAGTGTACCATACCAGAAGCATTTTCATATTCCAAAAGCTTTCAGTGTCCAAGAAGTAATCCTACAATTTTTAAAAATATAATAGCTCTTGTTACCATTACAGATATTATTGAAGATCAAAATCTCTCTTTTTTTATGTCATAGCCAAGGAAGCAAATAATAATAATGCAAAAGTCATTATTTTGCTAGTACAATATTTTTTCTTGAGAAAAAGTCTCCCTCATAAGGCTATTGTGAATAAAACAGTAACCACAGGAGACTTCTGAAGGAAACATTTGCAGAGACTCTCATATTCAGTTAGGAGTTAATGAGAAAATTGGCAATGTTTTTGGTGAAAATGATAGACATTTTGGCGAAAGTCTGGATAAAGCTGTGGACATGTTTATACAAAAGCAAAGTATGACTGATTCTGTGGACGGTATTAACTACCCTGCTCATATTTGCATGTTGTTGTTCAAATGGCATCTAATGTCCTTTCTATAGACACTGAAGTCATTGTCACAAAACTCTTCTCTTCCTTCAGTAATTATACTGTTTGAACTGAACAATTAGTTTTAGAATTTTGTTACCAGTGAGGATTTTTCAATTCTCTTGCATTCAAAAACCAATTTGCTCTCTGTAAAAAAGTGCAGTTGACAGTCACGTGCAAAAGAATGAAACTAGACTACTGTCTTACATCATGCACAAAAATTAACAATGGATGAAAGACTTGAACGTAAGACCCGAAACCAGAAAACTCCTAGAAGAAAACACAGGCAGAAAGCTCCTTGACATCAGTCTTGGCAATGAGTTTTTGGATCTCCTCCAAAACCAAGAGCAACAAAAAGCAAAAATTAATAAGTGGCACTACATCAAATTAAAAAGCTTCTGCATAGCAAAGGAAACCATCAAAAAATGAAAAGGCAAACTACTGAATAGAAGAAAGCATTTGCAAAGCATAGATCTGATAAACGTTTAATATCCAAAATATATAAAGAACTCATAGACCCCCAATGGCAAAAGACAATCCGATTAAAAAATGGGCAGAGCAGGTGCCTGGGTGGCTCAGTTGGTTGAGCATCCAACTTCGGCTCAGGTCATGATCCCACAGTTCGTGAGCTCGAGCCCCGGTCGGGCTCTGTGCTGGCAGCTCAGAGCCTGGAGCCTGCTTCGGATTCTGTGTCTCCCTCTTTCTGCCCCTCCTCCCCCTCAGGCTGTCTGTCTCTCTGTCTCTGTCTCTGTCTCTCTCTCTCTGTCTGTCTCTCTCTCCCCCTCTTTCTCTCTACCAAAAGTAAATAAACATTAAAAAAAGTTTTAAAAAAATGGGCAGTGGTTCGGAATAGACATTTTTCCAAAAAAGACATACAGTGGCCAACAGACACATGAAAAGATGCTCAACTAATCACCAGGAAAACGCAAATCAAAACCACAATGAGACACCACCTCACATCTGTTACCATGGCTATCATCAGAAAGGTAAGAAATAACGTGTTGGTGAGTGTGTTGAAGAAAAGGAAAACCCCTGTGCACTATTGGTGAACACGTAAACTGATACAGTCACTACGGAATACAGCATGGAGGTTCCTCAAAAATTTTTAAATAGAACCATCATATGATCCAGAAATTCTACTTCTGTGGATTTATCCAAAGAAATCAAAACTACTAACCCCCCAAAATATATGTACCCTAGTGTTTATTGCAGCTTTATTTCCAATGGCGAAGAGATGAAAACAACCTAACTGTCCGCTGAGGGATGAATGGATAAAAAAAGGTGGGGTGTGTGTATATACATGCATGCAATGGAATATTGTTCAGCCATAAAACGGAATAAAAACTTGCCATTTGTGACAGGCGGGTGGACCCTAAGGGCATTATGCTGCATAAAATGAGGCAGAGACAAGGATAAGTACCATAGGATCTCAGATGTGGAATTTTAAAACAACAACAACAACAACAACAACAACAACAACAATGAAACCAAGCTCATAAATACTAAGAACAAATTGATGGTTGGCAGAAGCTAGAGACAGGGAGAAGGAGAAATAGGCGAAGGTGGCCAAAACATCCACATATAAAATAATTAAGACATGGGGATGTAATGTACAGCATGGTGAATACAGCTAATAATACTTCATATCTGAAAGTTATTAAAAGTCCTCAACACAAAGAAAAAATCTCATAACTGCGTGTGGTGATGGATGTTAACTAGATTTATGGTGGTGATCATTTCTCAATAAATACAAATAGCCAATCATGACGTTGTACACCTGGAACTAATATGATGTTATTATATGCCATTATACCTCCACAACAACAACAAAATAAAAGGCAAAAAAAAAACCCATAAAACAAAAAACCCACAAATCACAGGAAAACAAACTCGGGTGAAGATGCGCAAGTTTACCTGAAACACTGAAGATATATTTCACTTCTACTCAACAAAGTCTTGTTGAGTTTTCAAATGGTCTATTAAGGCCTACTTATTTCCTGCTGTGTTTTGTTTTGAGAGAGAGAGAGAGAGCATGAGCAGGGGAGGGGCAGAGAGAGAGAGAGAGAGAGAGAGAGAGAGAGAGAATCCCAAGCAGGCTCCATGCCCAGCACAAAGCCCAACATGGGGCTCGATCCCATGACTGTGAGATCGTGACCTGAGCCACAATCAAGAGTGAGGTGCTAAGCCAACTGAGCCACCCAGGAGCCCCAAAGCCAATGTATTTCTTGTTCATAGTTCCAAAAATCTCATTAACAGTAGTATTATGCAACTTGAGAAGTACAACCACTGCTACTCAATAAAGTATCTCATTGTTTAAAGGCATCTGTTGGGCATATTAAAGAAAGAACTGTAGCACTGTGTACCTTTAGTATCAAGGTTGTACCTTAAAGTGACAACATTACTAATTAACAGGGATGAAGTCCCACCATGAAGTGGGTGACTATTATGTCATGAAAGATGGTCTAACGTGCTTCAACAAATGAAATTCACAGAGCCATTCCCAGACTCACTAATGTCACGCCAGTACACGCTCTGTATCCTGGCTCACGATGCTGATGATGAGTGTGTGTTTTCTCATCAATAAATATCCAGTGGGCTGCACGTGACCACTGGAGGAGCTGTGTTGTGTGTAAATGGCACAGACGATACAAAGGAATGGGAACTGTGTCAGCAAATTTTGCAAAACCAGGAATTGTTCAGGAGGAACAAATCATCAGAGAAATATAATAAAAAAAGAGGTATGTGGTTGAGAGATGTAATTTATTTCACATTAACCACATTTTTTTTTAGTGTAAGTGTGGCTCAGGCAATATTTTTATTTTATCTCAATGAGCATACACATAGGCAATTAGGAATAATTCAAACTTAACTATGCATCCTGCATTTTTTTTTTTTTTTTTGCTAAATCTGGTAACAGTCTCTGGAACATTGTTTTTAAATGCAAATAATAAAGCAACGGAATCATTCTGAGTATTAAGAGAAACTACCCTTTGAATAAATAGTCTGTTTTAAATGTACCAGCATCAGGAAGAGGAACAAATAAAGAAAAAGCTTATCTTCTTCACTGAAGTGTTACTCCTTGGGGCTTCTTCGGGGAATAACGTGATTTTGAGAGGATGCTTCGAGGCAGAATTCAGCCTTGACCACTTGAACAATTCAAACAATGACGTCCTCAAGACTTAGGAATTCTACCACAGCCATGCTATGGGGGAAAAAATTCCCTTCCTGAGAAATTCCCAACCTGAGCAAAAGGTAAGAGAGCAAGGAGGGGGGTGACTGATGAAATACTATCTTCTCCTCATGCCCGTAACATACAATAAACTACGTTTCTTTCCACTGTCAGTAATTAGTATTCTGATTATGCCTTGTAGGTGGGGAAACAGAAATGAATACTCTTTTTTTTTTTGTATTACACTTAAGAGGATTCACAATTAATTTTATAATTATATCTAAGTCAAGACCTGGAAAAATAATCTTTGGCCATGCACAGACCTTTTCTAAGTTATTTATTCTTATCATTTCAAGACTCCACAACACGACTGCCCCTGTTTGTTAATCTTGCAGGCAAAACCCTTTTGTCTATCACATACCTCTGCCTTCAGAGCCAGGAGCTTTTGCATTCAATCTAAGCTGGAATTTATGCTACCTCTACATTTTCACATTCACATTTTATAGTTTAATTTGACCTCAAATAATCCAGGGGTTAACAGTTATGTGAAATATTAAATGGCTTACTGCAGTGTTTTAGAGGTTCTGATTTTGAACCCTGTGAGTGCTTTCAAAATACAGCTATGACAAATCATCTTGAATTTTATCGTTTGTCTTTAGTAGGCATTTATAAAAATTAACTGTTCCTGCATCTTGGTGATTCATCGCTAACTGTGCTTATGAATGTATGTGGGTCACCAAAGAAATGATCCTGTTGTATTTGGATCATAGATATAGGTGCTGAGAAAGAAGGAAGGAAGGAAGGAAGGAAGGAAGGAAGGAAGGAAGGAAGGAAGGAAGGAAGGTAGGTAGGAGAGGGGAGGGACGGGGAGGGATAAGGAAGGAAGGAAGGGAGGTCTACTTGGCCTAGGGGTAAGAATACACTGTTTAAGGAGACTCTCAGGGACATCACTCCGTTGTATATTCACCCTATACAGATTATTATTATTAGGCCATCCAAATATTTCTAAACTATGAACAGCTGTATCGAACTTCAGCCTGGAACTGTCACACATTCCAATAGTTGAGATTTCTTCCAATAATGTTGCTCCCAGGAATATAAGACAAGGAACCCGTCCAAAAGTTGTGCCAAATCTGTCCTGGACCAAGTTCCGTTATAGTTACTCCTTAGGATGGGGGGAGAATATGAGAACAGAAAATATCTTTCTTAGATTCAATCCAAGGGGTAATGTAGCTCTGCGTCATGTCTTGACTGTCTGGGCTACTCAAGCTCTAACACGGTCATGGAGACTCCAGCTTGATCCCAGCCTCTGCTAGCATCTGGTCACGGCTCAGTTACAGTGGTGCTACCTTCTTGCTTACAAATACATGAAAGCACTTAGAAAGTTTCAGGATTTTCCCCAGGGAGATACGCTTTGGTTAGTCCCTCCTGACACCCAGACACCAGAATCGTGGCTTCAGGTGCGGCTTACTTCTATCCATTGATATTTCAAGGGTCAATTCTGAGGGAGCTGATGAGCCATCCATCCTCAAATCTCTGCCACACACTCCATCAGCCTCCCATGAGTGTTCCTTGTCTCTAAACATTAATGTTTATGCCCGTGTCTCTCCTCCATTAGGTAACAGATCTCGGTGTATTAACTCTGGTACAGCCGAGGCCCCTCTGTGTTTTGTCCTCACTCAGAGCTCATCTGCAACTTGATCCTGAAATTCTTCATCCAGTATCTACCTTTATTTCTCAGTCTACATCCCTATAAACTCACTATGGCCATTTCCTCACCTCTGCTTCCTTCATTTAGCTTTCTGTTGCTGTGACATGAATTAAATAACATACGTTCTAGTCAAAGAAACACCTGTAGACATATCTCTATGGCTAAGGACCGACTGATGACCATTCCGTGTCTGTAAGAGATGAGAGGCTTGTTATTTCTGGTCTTTCAAAATTAACAGGCTTTATGTTTTCAGCCCTCTAAATAACCTGACACCCCACATCAGGTAAGAAAGCCTAGTAAACCGGCATTTATTCCTCAGTCACCTTTTGTACGCTGTGTGCTCCCAGGCCAATGTTGCAAACACTCGGTCAGTCGTAGCCTGCAGACATTTTTATATGAACCATACATTCTTGGCCTATATAATTTTTAAATTACTTGCAAACACTTAAAAATTTTTTTTCAATATATGAAATTTATTGTCAAATTGGTTTCCATACAACACCCAGCGCTCATCCCAAAAGGTGCCCTCCTCAATACCCATCACCCACCCTCCCCTCCCTCCCACCCCCCATCAACCCTCAGTTTGTTCTCAGTTTTTAACAGTCTCTTATGCTTTGGCTCTCTCCCACTCTAACCTCTTTTTTTTTTTTTTCCTTCCCTTCCCCCATGGGTTTCTGTTAAGTTTCTCAGGATCTACATAAGAGTGAAACCATATGGTATCTGTCTTTCTCTGTATGGCTTATTTCACTTAGCATCACACTCTCCAGTTCCATCCACGTTGCTACAAAGGGCCATATTTTGTTCTTTCTCATTGCCATGTAGTACTCCATTGGCAAACACTTAAAATTTGGGGAAATTCCAGTGTAAATCTTTTTTGTAATTAGAATTACTGGAACATCTGGAAACCCCAGCCTCTTTCCCACGTGGCATTAACCACACGGCCACACTGCGTTACCCCCTGCCGTCCAAAGTATGACATTGACTGTGATGCTCTCCTTATTTTTAGAGTAAACATAAGTAGAAAATAATTAATTTTCCCTTATGCTCAACTCTCTCATAAGCCAGGAGATAAAAAAGAAAAAACAGAAGACCATATATTCTTCTTATAGAACTCCTACCTCTTTGACAAAAACGAAAAAACCAGTAAAAGGCCTTCAGGTGAAAGAAATGTACCCGGCTTGCTGCACTCACGGTACCTGTCTAGCTACCGTAAGTATTATTATTCTTAGATTCTGGCACAGATAAAATGTCTGTGAACTATGGCCTGTTGTCCAAATCCAGCCCACCGCCTCTTTTTGTAAATAAAGTTTTATTGAAACACAATGCTGCTCATTCACTTACATATTATCTGTGACTGCTTTCACAGACAACGTGACAGCCGAAGAGTTCCATCAAAACTCTATGACCCCAGTGACATTGACCATCTGTCCCTTTACTGCAAGCTTGTTCACTCCTGCTATAGAATAGACAATATCCAGGAAAAAGCTGGGTGCCCCAAATTTGATGGATCTTAAAACCAAAAATAATGACTAGCAATGGTGTAGAACAGCATGTAATCGCGTACCAAATTTCTTGAAAAATATTTATAAGGATAGGAAAACTTACGAAAAGTGAGAGATCAAGATTAAACAGTTTGGGAAAGAATCTCAAAGATACATCGGTGAGGATAGCTGCTGAATAAGTATTCTAAGGATATTTTGCTAAATAAATGTAAATATATCTCACTTGCCAAGGTTAGAAAGTGCTGTATAAAGCTCTTGCCTAGACACATAGAAGGAAACAACACTGTCCATTACATTTCTATAAAACAACATATGGAGAGAGGTGACATGGGTAAAATGAAAGACACAGAAGCTAGACGAGGTGTTCCTTTCTTAACAGCATTTGTACGTTTTCGTTTTTACATTTCCCAGCGGTGTGTGAATTAATATATTTTAAGCTTTAAAATGTGAGGACTGAAAATAAGATGTGCCTCAACATCAAAATAAGACATAGGCAAAGATGTGAATACGTTCTGTGTGCTCATGTCATTGTCAAATTGAATCATTTTGTGACATATTTAATACCGTTCTTTATCATTTCTAATAATCTCAAAATATTGCCATGACCAAGTAAAACAGTTTCACTGAAGAGAAAGGATGATTGTGGGAAAAGCAGTCTGAGCATTTTGTCAGACCTCACGTGAGCTAAAAAAGTGGCATAAAAAACGTTTCTTCATTTTCTAAGTATGGTACATAGAAGGGAGATTTTTATTTCAAGAGAAAGAGATTTTGAGAGAAAACTGGTAACTGTGACTCGGCTTATAATTTTCACAGTATTTCAGAAATAAACAGAAGAGTCTGTTCCTTAAAAAAAACCATCAGTTCTACAAGACGCTGCAGACGTAGAGTCTTTTAAATGAAGTGAAACAGCAGTGCCGTGCCGGAGTCGACTCTGGCAAAGGAGTCAATTCAACGTGGCGTCTACACACCGCTGATCTCCTCACCACATATGGAAGAAAATCAACCACATAATCACATCATCTCCGACCTGCTGGGAAGGCACAATAAGTGGAACTTGTCACGTGAGATCGAGAGTCCGACCAAGAACAAGGACACACCAGGACGGGCGAGGCGAAGGCCCCACAGCGGACCTTCACATGGAACAGACGTTTGAAAGGAAAATATTTCTCTAGAAATGACTGACGGCCATGAACGTGAAGAATCTCGGGTCTTCACACGTTTGCAGGTCTTTTCCGATGTAGGGCTCTTGCCTGAAGAAACAGACAAACAAAAGGAGCTATAGTCACCCAAAGAAGAACTCAGTCCTGAAAATTGCAGGTGTGGACCCCTCTGTCTGTTCCTGATTTAAAAAGAAGAAAGCAAGCGGCAACGTGGAGGATGCCCTGGATGAACAGACATCTACTCTCATTCTGAAAGATGGACAGAGGGCATCCGGTTGAGACGGCTGCAGGGATGGTGGAGGAAAGAGAGGAGTGCTGCAGGAACAGAGCAAGAAAGGGGGCAGGTAAGTGATACCGTCACCCACGGTGCCACCAAACCTCAAGATGGAGAGTCGCCGTTACCACGGGTCGTCCCCATTATGTCTTCAGTGTCTCTACCTCACTCCGCTTTCTATTTACACACCCGGAAAAGAGTGTGCGAGCCCCGGTCTCCGCGCACACGAAACACCCGGCGTGGTGCTCAGAACAGTTCTCACAACAGAGTAGGCGCCGGCTCAGTCTTGAATCGAAAATAAGTACAAAGCAAATAAATGCTTCTACTGCAAAACTGTTTTCGGGTTTTCACCTCATTTCTTGCCTTGTTTATTGCAAGCAGTTCCTCACTCATTCCCCTGCCTACTATTCCCTTCCTCTAAACCGTGAATGAGATTATAGCATTGCTCATGATAGTACAAAACTTGTTGGAATGGTCCCAGGATTAAACTCCAATGCCTCTCACACACTGCTGCGATGGTATCAAGAGTATGGACCACCTGAAAAGCCATTTTACACGAAATGGTAACACAGCTTTTATTTACGAGTCCCACTCCTGGAAATCTATTTATGTAGGGATACAACCCCAAATACAGAAGAATAGAGTTACGTACAAACGTTGTTCGTTATAACATAACTCACAGGAGTAAAAAATTCAAATAACCTAAATACGTAACAACAGATAAACACTATTTAAACTCTGGTATTTTCTCGCAAAGTAATGATAGTACAAACATCAAAAGTGATAACCGTCAGTGCTATATACTAATATCAATGCTCACATTAGCACAAGTTAAAACAATTTAAATTTTTATAAATAATTTTCGTACATGTCTGAATTTTACATACTTAATAATTCACATTCATTATTCATATATAATGTACATTATATGCTGGCATGTAATATATGTGTATAATAACATTCTATATGTGCAAAGAAAAATGTGGAAAATAATACAACTAACACTTTTAACTTTTTCTTTTTTTAAAACATTTTTAATGTTCATTTATTTTTGAGAGAGAGAGAGAGACAGAGAGTGCACAAGCAGGGGAGGGGCAGAGAGAGAGGGGGACACAGAATCCGAAGCAGGCTCTAGGCTCCGAGCTGTCAGCAAAGAGCCTGACTCAGAGCTTGAACTCGTGAACCGCGACATCATGACCTGAGCCGAAGTCGGATACTCAACCGACTGAGCCACTCAGGTACCCCTAACTTTTTCTTCTGAAATGAGAAAATTTTTAATCTTTGTCTTATGCAGTCAACGCTTGTTTGATTTTGAGTATGTATTTTAGTAATAATTCAAAAACTGGAGATCAAGAACTTCCAGAGAAGATGAACCTGGGCTCACCCCATCCCATGGAAATAACTACATGACACCCACATCAGAGTAAATAATCCTGGAAATGACCTGAAGAAGAGCAAACAGACTCTCCACAGCTAAAAGTAGAGAAGAGGACACGGGGAAAGTGGAAAATGGAAAATGGGCTGAGACATGGTCAGGAACCAAGCTGGCCTACAAGACTGTCCCAGGGGCACTGCAGGACCTCTTTTTTATAAGGCCATGACTTTCAAGAGCAGGAGATGTAAGTGACTTATGGAAACAGAGTCAGACAAAATGAGGTGACAGAGTAATATGCCCCAAATGAAAGAACAGAACAAAAATCACAGCAAGAGACCTAAACAAACAGAGATAAGTAATATGTCTGATAGAGAATTTAAAGTAATGATCATAAAGATACTCACTGGACATGAGAAAAGAGTGAACTAAGTAACTGGAATTTAAATAAAAATAAAAATAAAAATAGAAAAGAAACAGACTCTTAACTACACAGAACACAATGATGGTTACCAGAGGGAAGGGGGAGGAGGGAATGGGTGAAGTAGGTGATGGGGGTTAAGGAATGCACAGAGTATTGTACGGAAGCGTTGAATCATTATATTATACACCTGAAATTAATATTACACTGTGTGTTAACTAACTGGAATTTAAATAAAAACTTTAAAAAATAATAACTGAAAAAAGAGTGGAGGGGCGCCTGGATGACTCAGTTGGTTAAGCGTCTAACTCTTGGTTTTGGCTCAGGTTATGATCTCACGGTTCATGAGTTCCAGCCTCACATCAGGCTCTGCACTGACAGTGAGGAGCCTGCTTGAGATTCTCTCCCTCCCTCTCTACACCCCGCACTCATTTTCTCTCTCTCTCTCTCTCTCAATTAAAAAAAAAAAAGAGTGGAGGACCTCAATGAGACCCTCAACAGAAAGACAGAAAACATAAAAAAAGAACCAGAGACAAAGAACTCAATAAATGAAATTAGAAATACATGAGAGGGAATAAATGGTAGAGTAGAGGAAGCAGAAGAATGTATCAGCAAGCTAGAGTACAGAGGAATGGAACGTAACCAAATGGAACAGAAGAGAGAAGAAAATAATAGTAAACGAAAATAGATTAAGGGAACTCAGCAACACCATCAATCATAAAAACATTCACATTATAGGGATCCCAGAAGGAGAATGGCAAAAAGGGGGCAGAAAATTTACTTGAAGAATAATCTGAAAACTTCTGGAATCTGGGAATGAAACAGAAAACCAGATCCAGGAGGCACAGAAAGACCCCAAGAAAATCAACCCAAGCAGGTCCACACCAAGACATGTGATAATTAAAATGGCAAAAAAGTAGTGATAAAGAGAGAATTTTAAAAGCAGCAAGAGAAAATAAAACAGTTACACACAGGGGAAACCCCATAAGGCTCTCAGCTGATTTTTTTTCAACAGAAACTTTTCAGGCCAGAAGGGAGTGACATGATATATTTAAAGGGCTGAAAGGAAAAAAATAAATAAATAAAACCTCCGGCCAAAAATACTCTATCCAGCAAGGCTCTCATTCAGAATACAGGGAGAGATAGAGTTTCCCAGAGCAACAAAAGTTAAAAGAAGTCATGAGCACTACAATAGCAATTCAAGAAAGTGTTAAAGGGGACTCTGAGCAAAAAGAAAGACCATAAGCAGGAGTAACAAGAGTGGGAAACACCAAAGAAGTAAAATTAAGGGTGTCTATTAAAATTAGTCAAGGGATTCACAGAATAAAAGGATGTAAAGTGTGACACATAACTTGAAACATGGTGGGGAAAGAAGTAAACATTTAATGCTTTCTAGTAGTAGTTCAAACTTAAACAACCATCAACTTAATAGAGACCATTACATGCACACGATATTACACATAAACCTAAATGTTGAGCATAAATCAAAAATTGGTAATGGGGAGCACCTGGGTGGCTCGGTTGGTTAAGCATCTGACTTCGGCTCAGATCATGATCTTGCAGTCTGTGAGTTTGAGCCCTGCATCAGGTTCTGTGCTGTCATGTCAGCTCAGAGCCTGAAGACTGCTGTGGATTGTGTTTCTCCCTCTCCCCACACCCCTCCCCACTGCTTGCACTCTGTCTCTCTGTCTCTCTCACTCTCTCAAAAATAAATACACATTTAAAAAAATCTTTCTAAACCTGGTAATGGATATGCAAAAACTAAAGAAAAGAAGTCCAGTGTCTCACTAAAGAAAACCAATAAATCACAAAAAACTAGAAAGAGAAAAGAAAGGAACACAGAAGAACTACAAAAACCAACATAAAACAAGTAACTATATGTCAATAAATACATACCTATCAATAATGAGTTTGAATTTAAATAGACTAAACACTCCAACCAAAACATATAAGGTGATGGAATGGATAAAAAAAGAAGACATATCAATTTGCTGTCTGTAAAGGACTATTTTTAGAACTAAAGACACATGAAGATTGAAAGTGAAGGGATGTAAAAATAAGTGAAAATGGATATAAATGTAAGTGAAAAAGAGCAAGGTAGCAATACATATGTTAGACAAAGTAGACTTTATCATGAATTCTGTAACAAGAGACAAAGGACCCTATCCAATAATAAAGGAACAATCCAACAAGAAGATATAACAATTGTAAATATTTACGCAACCAATATGAGAGCACCCAAATATATAAAACAGTTAATAACAAACATAAAGGAAGTAATTGGTAGTAATACAATAATAGTAGGGGACTTTAACACCCCACTTACATCAACAGATAGATCACCTAAACTGAAAATCAACCAGGCAACAATGGCTTTGAAGGACACATTGGATTAGATGTATTTAACAGATATATTCAGAACAGCCCATCCTAAAACAACAGAATACACATGCTTTCAAGAGCACATAGAATATTCTCCAGAATAGATCACATATTACCCGACAAAACAAGTGTCAACAAATTCAAAAAGACTGAAGTCATACCATGCATCTTTTCCAACCACAACACTATGAAGCTAGAAATCAACTACACAGACACACAGACACACACACACACACACACACACACAATCTGCAAAGAAAACCAATACACGGAGATTAAATGACATGCTACTAAACAATAAATGGGTCAACCATAATATCAAAGAGGAAATTAAACACACACACACACACACACACACACACACACACACACACACACAGAAAAGGAAAATAAAACACAATGGTAGAAAATCTTTGTGATCCAGCAAAAGTGGTTCTAAGAGAGAAGTATGTGGCCATACAGGCCTACTTCAAGAAGCAAGAAAAATCTCAAATAAACAACCTAATCTTACACCTAAAGGAATTAGAAAAAGAACAAATAAAACCCAAAACCAGCAGAAAGAAGGAAATAATAAAGATGATAGCAAAAATAAATGAGATAGAAACTAAAAAAAAAACCCAGTAGATATCAAAAAACCTGGGAGCTACTTCTTTGGACACTTTTTTTTAATGTTTACTTATTTTTGAGAGACAGAGAGAGAGAGAGAGAGAGAGAGAGAAAGAGTGTGAGTGGGGGGAGGGACAGAGAGGGTGGGAGACAAAGAATCTGAAGCAGGCTCCAAGCTCTGAGCTGTCAGAACAGAGCCTGACACAGGGCTCGAACCCATGAACCAAAAGATCATGACCTGAGCCAAAGTCAGATACCTAACTGATTGAGCCACCCAGGCACCCTATGAGCTAGTTCTTTGAAAAGATAAACAAAATTGAAAAACCACTACCCAGACTCATTAAAACAAACAAACAAAACTCATATAACAAACACAGAAAGGAAAGAGTAGATATGACAACTGATACCACAGAAATACAAAGGACTGTAAGAGAATATTATGAAAAATTATATGCCAACAATTGTACAACCTAGAAGAAATGGATAAATTCCTAGAAACATGTAACATACCAAAACCGATTCAGGAAGAAATAGAGAAGTTGAACAGACCAATTACCAGCAATAAAACGGAATCAGTCATCAAAAATTCCCAAGAACAGAAGTCCAGGACCAGATTGCTTCACATGTGAATTCTACCAAACATTTAAAGAGAGAGGGAACAAGAAGAGTTAATACCTATTCTTCTCAAACTAGTCCAAAAAACAGGAAAGAAGAGCTTCCAAATTCATTCTAAGAGGAAGTGTTACCCTGACTCCAAAACCAGATAAACACACTACAGAAAAAAAAACACAGGCCAATACCTCTAATGAACACAGAGGCAAAAATTCCAAAGAAAATATTAGCACACCAAATCCAACAATGTATTTTAAAAATCATTCACCACAATCACGTGGGATTTATTTCTGGGATGCAAGAGTGGTTCAATATACACAAATCAACCACTATGATGTATCACATCAACAAGAGAAAGGATACAAACTATATGACCATTTGAACAGATGCAGATAAAACACTTGACAAAGTAAAATGTCCATTCATGATGAAAACCCTCAACATAGTGGGTTTAGAGGGAACATACACTTCAACATAATAAAGGCCATATATGAAAAACCAACAACTAACATTATAGTCAACGGTGAAAAACTCAGAGTTTTTCCTCTAAAACAAGGAATAAGACAAGGATGTCCTCTCTCACCACTTTTATTCAACACAGTACTGGAAGTCTTAGCCACAGCAATAAGACAAGAGAAAGAAATAAAAGGCATCCAGACTGGTAAAAAAAAATAAATAAATAAATGAATGAAAAATAAAATATTCACTGTTTGCAGAGGACATGATACCGTATATAAAAAAATCCTAAAGACTCCACCAAAAAACTGCTAGAACTGATAAATGAATTCAGTAAAGCTGGAGGATACAAAATCGATATGCAGAAATCTGTTGCATTTCTATACACTAATAATAAAGCTGAAGAAAGAGAAAGAAAACAATCCCAGTTATAATTGCACCAAAAACAATAAAATGCTTAGTAATAAACTTAACCAGGGAGGTGGAAGCCCTGTACTTGGAAAGCTATAAAACATCAATGAAATTGAAGATGACACAAACAAATGTAAAGACATCCCATACTCATAGACTAGAAGAACCAGCATTGTTAAAATGCTCATACCAGCCAAAGCAATCTATACATTTAATGTAATCCCTATCAAAATACCAACAGCATTTTTCACAGAACTAGAAAAAAGAATCCTAAACTTTGTATGGAACCACATAAGACCCCAAATAGCCAAAATAATCTTGGAGAAAGAAGAACAAAACTGGAGGTATCCCAATCCCAAATTTCAGAATATACTACAAAGCTTTAGTAATGAAAACAGCATGGCACTGGCACAAAAATAGACACATAGATGAATGAAACAAAACCGAGAGCCCAGAAATAAACCCAAGATATATGGTCAATTACTCTTTGACAAAAGAGGCAGGAATATCAAATGGGAAAAAACATAGTCTCTTCAACAAATGGTGCTGGGAAAACTCAACGGCAATGTGCCAAAGAATGAAACTGGACCACTTTCTTACACCATATACAAAAATAAAGTCAAAATGGATTAAAGACCTAAATGTGAGACAGGAAACCATCAAAATCCTTGAGAGCAGTGGCAGTAGTTTCCCTGACATCGGCCGTGGCAATTTTTTTTTCCTAGATAAGTCTCCTGAGACAAGGGAAACAAAGGCAAAAATAAACTATTGGGACTACATCAATATAAAAAGCACAGCAAAGGAAACAATCAACAAAAGAAAAAGATGATCTACAGAATGCAGAAGATATCTGCACATGACATATCCAATAAAGGGTTAGCATCCAAAATATATAAACAATTTAGACAACACCAAAAAACTCCCAAATAATCCAATTAAAAATACGCAGAAGTGGCACCTGGGTGGCCCAAGTGGGTTAAACGTCCAAGTTCCGTTCAGGTCATGATCTCAGGGTTTGTGAGTTTGAGCCCCACATTGGGATCTGTGCTGACAGCTCAGAGCCTACAGCCTGCTTCAGATTCAGGGTCTCCCTCTCTCTCTGGTCCTCCCCCACTCCTGCTCTGTCTTTCTCAAAAATAAATTAAAAACGTTAAAAAAAAAAGTTTGAAATAGTAATAAAAATATAGGCAAAAGACATGAACAGACATTTCTCCAAAGAAGACATCCAGATCTAGGTTGTGTTAGCTGGGATTTGTGCATGTTTCAGATCTTCCTTTCATTAGTCTGGGGTTTTGGATACAAATCCACAGCAGGACCACAACCCACCCAAGCCTGAGGGCAGAGGAGCCGGTGGAGGGGGAGACACGGGGTCATCTGGAACTGCTCCTGCCGGGGAGCCTGCCAAGGGCTGGGGCCCCACTCAGGAAAAACGCCCCTGTGTGAACACACTCACCTGCTCGCCCTCACATGGGGTGAACCCACAGGCCTCCAGCTCCTTCCCTTCATCTAATCGTTCTTAAGATTATCATGGGCAGTGCTTTCATCTCGATAGTTAGCAGTGGCTGGTAATGTTGTTTCCAGAAATCTTTTTTTTTTTTTTTTAAGTTTATTTGCTTTGAGAGAGAAAGATTGAGTGTGAGCACAGGAGGGACAAAGAGAGAAGGAGAGAGAGAATCCCAAGCAGGTTCCACACTGTCTGCTTGCAGCCTGATATGGGGCTTGAATTTACAAACTGTGGGATAATGACCTGAGCTGAAGTCAAGAGTCGGACGCTTAAGTGACTAAGCGACCCAGGGGCCCCTCAACAAATCTTTTAAATTATTTAATAGGATCCTAAGTTCTAAGCACCATTATTGCAAAACTTTTTCATTTGCTTTTTTGAAGTGACATTTACAAACCAGCTAATGTTTAAAACAGCAAAAAGAAGAGACTTTGTAGATCCACTGACGTTTTAACATCAGAAGAGGATTTTAGGAAGACATTTGGGCAGAATGAATGATTTATGTTAAAAATTAGATCTATTGGGGCGCCTGGGTGGCTCAGTCGGTTAAGCGTCCGACTTCAGCTCAGGTCATGATCTTGCAGTCCGTGAGTTCGAGCCCCGCGGCAGGCTCTGTGCTGACAGATCAGTGCCTGGAGCCTGCTTCCGATTCTGTGCCTTCCTCTTTCTCTCTCCTCCCCTGCTCATGCTTGCTCTCTCTCTCTCTCTCTCTCTCTCAAAAGTAAATAAATGTTAAAAAAATTTTTTTAATTAAATTTAAAAAAATGACTTTTTGGGCCTTTGTCGTGTGCTTCATCCTGCCTTTGGCTTATAAGAGGCACAAAATTATATAAAGAACAAAGAATCGGTACTTTTCCACTTACTAATTTTGAATCCCAGGTAAAGTTTTTTCTTTCGTTTTAATTTTTTTTTCCCTCTTATTGAGATACATTTCACATATAACCTTATACTGGAGCACATTTCATGAGCTGTCTGATTCATGTTGCGTGAACACCTTATTTGCCTACATAATCCTTCCCCCGTGTTTGAGATTTTCCAGACAGTAAAGAATGCTCCTAATCCAACAGCTTGGCCGCCCAGTGAGCTGTTCACCTTACTGCCATCACCACAGTGGAGCCCAAATCCTGCCTTTGATAATCTGGGTAACGAGACACCTCACTCGGTCCCAGTATACGGTAGTAGGCTCCCTTGCTTACTAACTCTATTTTTTTTTTTTTTGGAAACTATCTTAAATTCTGCAAACAAAATAAAAATAATACAAATTTTAAGGCCTTCATGTGTTTGGCGAGATAACCCCCCCTCCGTTTGGGTCCCTGGTATTCCCAGGGCAACAGAGGATGCCACTGGGGGTTAGTTCCCCTGCGGCCCCAGCGCCCAGGCTCCCCGGCTCGCCCTGCTAGGCCACCAGGAAGCGCTACTGCTTGCACACCAGGCCCAGCCACAGGATGATGCTGTCCAGCACCAAGCTGCCGGAAATGAGAAGGGAGGCTCCCCGTGACCGCACGGGCGCTCTGTCCCCATCAACAAGAGGAGATTCATGCCCTGAAAAGGAGGACAGCCTTATGCCCAGGCATTAACTTGGTTTTATTACTAGCCTCACAGAAAATGCTTTTATGGAAATAGCAAATATGAAATGTAAAAAGAAAGCACATTTAAAAATACGTGAGTGAAGATTTAGAAATACTGTATAGGAACACATATGAAAATAAACAGTTTAAAACTTTTCCAAATATTCCTACTAACATGCATCCTACTTTGTTTCGAGACTTCTTGGTCGTGTGGAAGCTCATGCATCTCTGGGTAAACAACTGATTTCAATACATATTTCAGTTAATTTTTTATCGCGCTGAATTTATGGAGTTAATTTTTCTCAGTCAGATCCAGAAACCGATCTTATTTATAACTGTTGATATAATGTAGGGTTTCTGTTTGTTTATAGTTTACTTAAAGAGTCTACATAAGGTATTTTATCATTATTTATATCACATTAGCTCAAAATTGTTTTAAAATGGAAGTTTGGTTTTTGTTTTTACTTTTTAAAAATTTTCTTTTAAAGTTTATTTCATTTTGAGACAGAGAGAGAGAGAGAGAGAGAGAGAAGGAGAGAGAATGAGCAGGGGAGGGGCAGAGAGAGAGGGAGACAGAAAATCCCAAGCAGGCTCTGCACTGATGGCACAGAGCCCAATGTGGGGCTCAATCCCATGACCCAGGGATCATGACACGAGCTGAAATGAAGAATCGGATGCCTAACCAACTGAGCCATGCAGTTGCCCCTGTTTTTACCTTTGATATCCAAGAATTTGTAGATTTTTAATTTTATGCTTTTTTTTAAGATTTTTTTTCACATTGGTGTTGATTATAATTTCTACTGTTAGAAAACATGAATAATTCAGTACTAATATTATTCAGAATTGCTCTATCCATAATATTTTAAGTCTGTTTCATCTATTAAAAGCTGACAAAACTGGGACGCCTGGGTGGCTCAGTTGGTTAAGCATCTGACTCTTAGTTTTGGCCCAGGTCATGATCTCAAGGCATCGGACTCTGTGCTGACAACACAGAGCCTGCTTGGGATTTTTTCTCTCCCCCTCTTGCTCTGTCCCTCCCTGCTTGCACACTCTCTCTGTCGCTCTGTCTGTCTCTGCCTGAAAATAAATAAATAAGCTTTAAAAAATAAAAAGAATGGGGCACCTGGGTGGCGCAGTCGGTTAAGCGTCCGACTTCAGCCAGGTCACGATCTCGCAGTCCGTGAGTTCGAGCCCCGCGTCAGGCTCTGGGCTGATGGCTCGGAGCCTGGAGCCTGTTTCCGATTCTGTGTCTCCCTCTCTCTCTGCCCCTCCCCCGTTCATGCTTTGTCTCTCTCTGTCCCAAAAATAAATAAAAAACGTTAAAAAAAAAATAAAAAGAAAAACTGACAAAACAAATTTAAAGTTTATATTATTATTTTTTTCTACTTTCCTGACATATTTTTTGTGTGGTATTATTTGGCCACTTATTGCTGTAGTCAAGAACTCTTTATTGTTTTATTTATTTTTAAAAATGTTTAATGCTTATTTAATTTTGAGAAAGAGATAGAGTTGAGCAGAGGAGGGGCAGAGAGAGAGAGGGAGACACAGAATCCGAAGTAGCTCCAGGCTCTGAGCTGTCAGCACAGAGCCCGATGCGGGGCTCGAACTCACCTACTGTGAGATCATGACCTGAGCTGAAGTCGGAGGCTCAACCGACTGAGCTGCCCAGTCACCCAAGAACTCTTTATTAAACATCAAATTGTACCTAGCTCTTTTTGAAGAGAGGAAAACAAAAAAAAACTTGGAATAGACCAATACAAATTCCTACTTTATAGGATATCTGTTCTATCAGGAAAAGCAATGAAACATAAATAAATAAAATGCAAACTCTTTAAATAAGGTGACATGTAATGGGCAAAAAAAATAAACCAGAGATGAAAGCAGGGATTAGGAAATAGAGTACTACTATTTAAAATCAGATACTGAGGAAAACACCAGCAAAAGGTGGGTATTTCAGTAGATTCTTAAAAAATAGGTGAAGAAGCAGAAAGCAGCAATATTGGTAATGAGACTGCAAGAAAAAGGAGCAGAGACTGAAAGAAGAGCTTATATTTGGAGTGCTTAAATAAAACAGCAATCACAGGAATGTGGCTAGAGCACCTTGATAAAAGCGGATGGTGGTAGGAGAGGATATAAAAAAGGGAATGTACAAGGCCCGACAGGGGAAGACAGGAAGGCAGTGGCCCCTGCCCTGGCTGCAATCAGGTTCAGAGTTTTATCAAATACCAATGATCAGTAACCAATTAAATACAATCTCTGGGCTAATAAATGGGCACCACCTTCATTTTTGTTTCTTTGCTCTCTTTCCTCCCTCCCTCCCTCCCTTCCTCCCTTCCTTCCTCCCTCCCTCCCTCCTTCCTTCCCTTCTTCCTCTCTCTATTTCCTCTGCTTGATTTATTTCCCTTACAGTTTCAAGATACTTTTAATATCCAGCCAATGATAGGAACCACTAATGTGTGCCAAATTCAGCCAAAAGCTGGAGGTTTCACTTAAATTCCATATTAAAAAAATAAAATAAAATAATTTCAGACATTTTCACTATCTTGTGCACCAGGGATCTTGTCTCCCACATACCTGAGCAGAAGGATGCTCTGCTTTCTGAAAAGAAACCTTAGGCTCAGGGGAAACCAGACATAGTTGAGAGTAATCAAAATAGGGGGACGGAGGAAAAACCTGAATTCTAAACAGTAAGATGCCTCATCCCTAAGAAGGCACATCACCAGGTCTATAGCCCTGTTGCACCCTCACAGGCCCCTCCCCGAAGCACATTAGAATGTTCCATTACAGGAAATTTTCCCTAAAAAAGATAAAAGACAGATAAATACTGCTGGCAGTGGGGGGGATGACCCCCAATGGCAGAGAAGAACAAAATCACCCAAAATAAAATTCACCAGCTGTGCAAGCATGTATATAGGTTCCAATTAGTGTGTTTAGAAACTTACATTTAAACATAAGCAGGAGACTTTAAATTATTAAATTACCAATAGTGGTAGCAGAGAGAAAGTAAATAGAGACCCAAACAACATTTTAAAGGTAATCATAGTTAACACAGGTAATATGCAGAGTAGATATGAATTAGTTACCTGTAACTCATTCCCCTGTAGATACAGACGATATTGCACTATGGGGGTGGGGTCA
The DNA here is from genome assembly GCF_018350195.1 of Panthera tigris. Classification (NCBI taxonomy): domain Eukaryota; kingdom Metazoa; phylum Chordata; class Mammalia; order Carnivora; family Felidae; genus Panthera; species Panthera tigris. Next base: position 4,358,277 of record NC_056670.1, read on the forward strand.
GAGAATAGTAAAATCACTTGAACTTTTAAATATGTATAGCACAACTGAAATAGAAACTGAAATAACAGAAATAAAATATAGAAGATATCTCAAAAAAAAAAAAAACTCCATTAAAAATGGACAAAGGGGCTCCTGGGTGGTTAAGTATGTAACTTTTGATTTTAGCTTAGGTGATGATCTCAACATCGTGGGACTGAACCCCACATTGGGCTCCACACTGAATGTGGAGTCTTCTTGGGATTCTGTCTCTCCCTCTCACCCCTCCCCTGCTCACACGCTTACGCCCCCTCTCTTTCTCTCAAAATAAATAAATAAACATCAAAAAATGGACAAAGGAGGGGGCATCTGAGTGGCTCAGTCGGTTAAACATCAGACTCTTGGATTCGGATCAGGTCGTGATCTCGCTCATGGGTTTGAGCCCCACATCAGGCTCTGTGCTGATAGTGCAGAGCCTGCCTGGGATTCTGTCTCCCTGTCTCTCTCTCTGCCCCTACCCTTACCTGCTCATGCTCTATCTCTCTCTCCACCCCTCCCCTGCTCTCTCTCTTTCAAAAATAAACATTTTAAATAAATAAATAAATAAATAAATACTAAAAAATGGACAAAGGAATTGAATACATATTTCGACAAGAACATATACAAATAATAAAGTGGAAGGAGGAAAAAAACAAAGAGGGAACCCTTCCCAACTCATTCTATAGGGCCAGTATTACACTAATACTAAAAATACAGGGGGAAATAAATCACAAGAAAAAAACACACTATACAAAAAGTATTCTTCATAAACATATACACATACAACCTGAACAAACTAGTTTTTAAATGCTTCAATATTTTTAAAAAGTTACACATCATGGCCAAATATTATTTATCTCAGAAACATGAGGTTGATGTAACATTGAAAATCAATTAATTTAAGGAACCATATTAATATAATTAATATAATAAAGAACAAAAACCACAATGTCATCTCAATAAATGTGCAGAAATCATCTGAAAAAATCCAACATCTATTCATGATAAACACCCTCAATAAATCAGGAACAGAAGAAACTTCTCCAATATATTAAAAAGCATCTATAAAATCTTATAGCTGAAATCCCACTCAGAATGAAAGATGGGATACTTTTGCCCTAAAATGGACAAGAAGGTAAGTATATCCATCCACACCACTCTGTTCAACATTTTACTGGAGGTTCTAGCCAGTGCAATAAAGCAGGAAATAAAAATTACAGTCATACAGATGAAAAATAAAGAAGTAAGCTTTCTTTATTATCAAAGGACATGATCCCATATCAGGAATCCACAAACTAATACTAGAACTAATAAATAGGGGTGCCTGGGTGGCTCAGTCGGTTGAGTGTCCGACTTTGGCTGAAGTCATGATCTCATGGGCCGTGAGTTCGAGCCCCGCGTCAGGCTCTATGCTTACAGCTCGGAGCCTAGAGCCTGCTTTGGATTCTGTGTCTCCCTCTCTCTCTCTCTCTGCCCCTTACCCACTCGCATTCTGCCTGTCTCTCTCAAAAATAAATAAATATTTAAAAAAGAACTAATAAATAATTTTAACATGTTTTCAAGATACAAGAACAATACACAAAAACTAATTGTGTTTCTATATACTGGAAATGAACAGTCCAAAACTGAAATTAAGAAAGCCATACCACAGTCAACTAATATGTCACAAGTGACTCATGAATACTCAGTGAGGAGAAGACAGTATTTTCAATACATAGTGTCTCCCACATACCTGGTTTGGATTAATTTTCCTTGATTAGTGATGCTGAACATCTTTTCAGGTACCTGTTGGTCATTTCTATGTCTTACTTGGAAAAATGTAGAGTCAGATTCTCTACCCATCAAATTAGTTGCTTGGGGTTTTTTTGATTGCTTTTGTTTTTGTTTTTGCTATTGAGTTTTATACATTCTTTTTTTTATTTTGGCTATTAACCCTTTATCTCATATGTGGTTTGAAAATATTTTCTCCCATTCCACAGGCTACATTTTAATTCTACTGACTATTATGCTGTACATAAGGTTTTTAGTGTGATGTAGTCCCACTTGTTAATTTTAGCTTTTGTTGCTTGTGCTGTTAGTGTCATATCTAAAAACTCAATGCCAAGACCAATGTCAAGGAACTTTCTCTGTGTTTTCTCCTAGGAGTTTTATGGTTCTGGTTCTTACTTTTAAGTCTTTAATTCATTTCAAGTTAATTTTTGTTAGTTCTATAACATAGCATATGGGTCCACCTTCATTCTTTTGCATGTGAATATTCAGTTTTCCCAACACTATTATTTTTAATATTTTTAATTTTTTAAATTTTTTTACGTTTTATTTATTTGAGAGAGAGAAAGCGAGCATGAGCACGGGAGAGGCAGAGAGAGAGGGAGAGAGAGAATCCCACACAGACTCTGCACTCTCAGTGGGAGACCAGTATAGGGCTTGAACCCACGAACTATGAGATCATGACCTGAATCAAACTCAGGAGTTAAGACACTTAACCAAATGAGCCACCCAGGCGCCCCTTCCTAACACTATTTATTGAAGTCGTAATTTACATGTACATTACCTGTTACCAAATGAAACAATGCTTTGCCCAGTAACTCACATGGCTAAAGAATTCATGAGGGTATGTCTACATAGTATTGATATAAAAGCAAACCAAAAAGCATTCAGTCTTATAAATTTAATTTCTTGTGCCATATGTGTGTCACATATGTTTGACATCTATCTAGATATGCAGATATGGGATTTATGGTTGGTTCTTTATATCTGGAAATTTTGCATCATGAGTAAACACTGCATAGTAATTCCCTGATGTTTTGGTAATTTCAAAAATACATATTATGAAACAGAAATATTGCAAAATGATTAGTTCATAATAGGAACTACATGGGCTTATTTATGCCAACCTGAACCCAGGTACAAATATTTGAGTCTGACTAGAATATCAATACTAGATGTAAGATCTTAGATGTCTTTTCATTTACCTCTGAGACCAAATACAGGGAAGACAGGTGTGAGAGCATATGACATGTACATGAAATTTCAAGAGGCATTTACCATCTTGATAATGTATTCACTTTCTCTCAACAGAAGGATCTAATAGTGGTTTATATTTCTTTGTTTGTGTTAGAGATGTTTTAATGATACAAAAGAAAAGCAGAAAAAAGGTAACAAATTAGCAGTCATACCTTTCAAAACTGGAAAGCATATAGGTTACACGGTATTCATCACTATTATTCTTAATCTCCTAATGAAAACATAAAATATGAGTGTCTAATTAAAAGTGCTAGGCATATAAAAGTTCTTAATGATTGACTGAAATTCTAAAACAAGACTCCCTGAAAATTCTATTAATGGCCAATGATGAGGAACTGTTTAGATATGAATTCTTGATGAAGCAAACAAAAATGTATTATTGACTTAGTGGACAATGGAGGGTATACAAGCAACTCCTTTTATTCCATCGTTGACCTTATACTTGTTTATAAAGACCCTCATATGTTAATACCAGCCTGAGAGATACACACACTCGTTCTCATCACTGCCTATGTAAGAAACTTCAAGCTTAGCTGGTTAAATAAAATATTGAATATGAGAAAGTTAAATAACCCACCCACATTAGCACCACTACAAGGTGGCAAGTCTAAATTAAAACCTAGGTCTCAACACCAAACACAGAGCTTTCCCCTCAAAAGGCTGGCTGGAGAAATAAGAAAAAAAGGTCTGGCTAGATAACAAAATATTTGAATGAAGAACTACTGTTTCCTTATCAAACATTAATACTGCACATTCTCCTGACTGCCTTAAATTGACACTCAAAAACTAATTCTATACTTATCTGTGAGGTTTTCATTAAAATGTTTGTTTAAACATGTGATATTTTCAAAATATCTTTCCTTCTGCCTGTGATCATTGCTTGTGACCATAATGAACATCCATCCTTGTTTGTTTGTTTTCAAAAGGTGTGTTTCTTTGTGTTCAGTGGGTTCTTTTTACGTTTGTTAATTACAAATGTGTGGAGATAAAGGATAACCCGACTAATTGTGCCCGGCAGCTGGCCCCCCTTGTAACAGTCCCCTCTTGTCTGTTGAGGCAAATCTGGCCCAGCAAAGTGAGGCAGCATCGCCCGGCTCAGATGGGGAAGAGACATCACGACAGACTCCGTGTTTGGAAGTCTGGTCCTAAGAACCCAGGTTGTACTGCTGTAAGCAGGTGACAAATAATAGACCCCCCGTCCCACTGTTGAGGCACCATTTCAAAAACGGCAGCTGTTCCCACACATTTACTTTATTCTCTTCTGCGATACCTTGTAAAATTCTATCTGCAAAAAATTAGTAGAGATTTCTATTTTCTTCAGGAACACTTTGCTTTTTTTTTAATCTTAACTGGTATAGAAAAAAACAGAAGATCTATTTTAATATGAAAAAAACCCCACTGGGATTGTATTTTTGCTAATAATTACAGATATTTAAGCTGTTGAACACATCTGTATTCCAAAACATATTAGGAACACAACACTTTAAAGAACTTAGTCTAAAATTGCTTACCGACCAAAAATTAAGTTATTTGTTTTTACTTTTAAATATATTTTACTTTCCCATAAATTTAACTGATAAGCATGATTTCCTAGAGAGCGATCCACATGTTTTTATACCACAAGAAGACTGCTTTACGCTTCTCCGAAATTGTTTATTCACTGCCCCTATTTCCTATATGTAATACTTGTATTAAATAAAATATATCATATGACATAATGCAGTACACGTAAAATAAAGTCGCTGCAACTTCTTTCTGTAAAATACTGGATGAACTTCAATTATGTGCTCATCACTACACCAGGTTCCACCCATAGGAGGAAAGCAAAGGTTAAAACGTGACGTGCGGTACTGTTCCTTAAAGATGGCACCCAGGCTGCTACAGGGAAGACTGAAGGCACGTGAAGAAAGCGAAGAATTACGTGGAACAGTCACGCAGACGGTGTACTTAGGTTCTGGGTGCCAGACACCTCCATCGAACAAGCCCTACCCAGAGTTACAGCAGCTCCTGTAATGCACTGTCTGTGGGCACCAGGTGAGTCTGCCTCTCTTTTCTCATTTCACACCCACTTCTCTTGTCTTCTCGTCTTTCCCCCAGCACCCGCCCCCATGCCTCCCTTTATCTGGATTCATTTTTTTTTTTTTTTGAAAGAGAGAGAGACAGAGAGCTCCACACCCAACCCCTTGCAGGGCTTGATGCCATGGGGCTCGACCCCATGGGGCTCGACTATGACATCTTGACCTGAGCCCAAATCAAGAGTTGGATGCTTCATTGACTGAGCCGCCCAGGCACCCCCAATCCCCACTTTCTTCTTTCTCTACCATCTGTCGAGACCTCAGCATCTTTCTCCAACTACCTCTCTCATTCTCTAGCTTTCTGTATCCTTCTTAAATTGATTTTCTCTTTTTCCAACAGTTTCGTGCCCCCCAAGAGTTACACAGGACCGAGTGTAAAAAGAAGGAAATCAATGAAAAATTAAGCAAGATCGAAATGTAATGTTTTTCCAGACATAGGCAGTGCGATGCAGGTTTGACAACTCTAACACACCAGAAACCGAGTGTCATTCTCTTTCTGCTGTACCCTCCAAAGCCACGTGGATCCTCTCCTTAAATATGACTCATGGTCCAGGTGGCTGCCAGAGCCCCAGCCATTATTCCAAGAGAGAAGAACTTGAGGCAGAAGTATAAAAAAGGATCTATTCCTATTCCACAGAAGTATCCTCGTCTAAAAAGCTTTCTGAGAAGGCTTTCTCAGACATTACCCCACTGGGTAGACATGTATCAGAGGAGGGATAAGCCAGTATCCTCTTACTTCTGTTAGTGAGGAAGAAATGAGTGGATTTAATGGAGGCTGCTAGAAGTTTCCGTCCCTCACCGTCTTCCTTTATTCCGTCTCTGTAATGGAGAGCGTCTATCAACCCCTGGTCTACAATCCAGACAAATTTCTGGAAAGAATCGCTGAAAGGTCTATAATTATTTTCCCTTCAATGCCCTAAGTTAGCCAGCCTAAGGGAGTTCTGGATAGTGGCAACCGTTACCCAAATCCAATGCTAAGCTTGTCTGTGAGAGAAACTCTTCTAGACGTTTTGTCGCATTTATCCTGTAACATGTCTCTGGGAGGGAGAGTCTGTGGGACTGGACCGCAGCCAGGAACGTAAGAGTACGTGGCGGGGTCGTCTGCCCCAGGGAACGCCTGACAGGTGTCCCTTTACGGCCGGCTCAAACGGCACAGCGCAAATCAAAAGGAACGAAGCCTTTTGTTCTCTGCGCCGCTCCAAGGAGACACCCAGGAACGACCCTGGCACTGACGGGCAATGCAAAAACGAACATCGGCTGCCACCAGTGAGCGCTTACAACCACTGCAGGCACTGTGGTAGGCGCTTAGCTAGCGTGTGTCTGAGAGTATCTGACGCGCTTACGAGACGCCCTGCACAGCACAGGCACACGCCACACGACACACACGCCAGGCTCCATCTAAACCCTCCTTCGGGACTTCCCGAGCTTCTGCTCTCGCTTACTAAACCGCCTGGGGTCTTCTAACGTTCAACCAAATCGGAGAACCACCGCCCTGGATGAAAAGCTTTTGCTTCCCAATAAACGGCATCAATTTCAGACAGGACGGGTGAGCCCATAATGCCCAGAGAAAAGCTACACATCGAACTCCTGAAACGTCTGCCGCCATGAGAGGTCACGTGTTTGCAACTAGGACTGATAAGATCTGAGGTTTTACATGAGGCTCGTGGGCACTTCTGCTACGGTTTCAGTCCTCCGTCAGGTTGGCTCGGGGCGCTACGTGTGGGTCTCATTACAGACTCTGTGATCCATGATCCTCAGTGAATCCTCTGTGGTCTTTAACGTCCCAAACTGAAGAACTCCTTCAAGAATTAGCACCGTCGGCAAGGCCAGATTAACCGAACGGGCAACGGTAACGAGGTAATGGCATCTACATCGGACAGATCCACTTGCCAGGACACGGGACAGATGCAGCCTTGTCAAAAAAAAAAAAAAAGCTGATTATACTCTGTGTGTATCATACTCTCTTTTGGATAAATTCTACCTAATTCTTCCCTAAAGTGAGAGGATGTCAAGAACTCGGAAAAGAATCCTCCCAGCCACGAGCTCCTCAGGAAGACATCTTCTTACCATACATGCACACCCACACGTGTGCCTGATTTCTGTGGTGGTCGTCTGGATTATTTACAAATATTGCGGTTCTTCTTCTGGGCACATGGCAGGGCCGGACCTCCACTGTGCACTTGAATTCTGACCTGGCCGTGCAACCCCCCGGCCAATGACAATGTGAGCAGGAGGGTCTCTGTCACTACCAAAGGGAACTTGAAGACCCAGTTCATCTACGGGTGCCTGGGGGGCTCAGTCGGTCGAGCATCTGACCCTCGATTCCAGCTCAGGTCATGACCTCACGGTTCATGAGTTGGAGCGCCTCGTCAGGCTCTGCACTGAGAGCGGGGGCCCTGCTTGGGATTCTCTCTCTCCCTGTCTCTCTCTTCTCTCTCTCTCAAAAGAAATAAATAAATATCAAAAGAAAAAAAGAACATCTAAACATCTAAAGCGCATCTAAACTAGAGAAATACAGACAAACACACATCTCTATTGTCTCTTGCTCTGACACAGTTTGGACTGCCTCAGGTGATGGTTATGACATCACCCTGGGTCTTGATGTAAGGAGGACACGGGGCAGAGCTCCCAGGTAGCCCAGGATGGACATGCTGAGAAATAAAACCTTCCTTACTTTAGGCCCCTAAACAGGGGTTGCTCATTTTCACAGTACTGCCTAACTTATCTTGCCTGACTCATCTGCAGATCAAAAGGCCTCATGCCTTTCCTTAAGATGTACACCATCACTGGGGTGCCCGGGTGGCTCAGTCAGCTAAGTGTCTGACTTCGGCTCAGGTCGTGACCTCATGTTCGTGGGTTCAAGCCCCGTGTCAGGCTCTGTGCGGACAGCTCACAGCCTGGAGCCTGCTTCAGATTCTGTGTCTGCTTCTCTCTCTGCCCACCCCCCCCCCAATGCTCACACTCTGTCTCTCTCATTTTAAAAAAAATAAACATTAAAATTAGTTTTTGAAAACGTATATCATGGTTTATGAAACTCCTCGGCACACAGTGCCTGCCTGCCTGCCTGACCTGTTTGCTCACACCCCAGCCCCCGACAGCAAACACAGGCATCCACTAGAGTCACATTGCCAGGACAATCTCATCTGGTCCTAGAGGAAGGGGGTGGCCCAAAGACGGCGGCATACAAAAACATCCGTGTCAGGCAGAACATCCCAACAGCTCAAAGGCGATTTCCCAAGGGCCACTCCTGCCAACAGTACTTTCTGTGGAACGCACAGGCTTTGGTCAACTCCGGCCTGCCACCAATCTCTTCCTGTGTGACTACCAATTCCTGGGAATTGAAATGGACCCCGAGGATGATGGACTCAGATAACCACCATGAATTCTCAGCAGGGGCCCCAACGGCAACGCTCTGGGGAGACTGAAGCCCCCTAGAGCTGTCACATCCTTATCCCTGCAAACTTGACTGTGTTGGGTTACACAGAAGAATAAGTGAGGAGGTGAGTGGAATTCGGTTTGCCAGTCAGCTGGCCGTCACATGGGGACATTATGCAGAATAATCCAGATGGGCCCAACACATCACAAGGGACCTTACAGGCAAAAGAGGCAGAAGAAAGTCTCGGGGATGCAGAAGGCCATGTGAAGAAGCAAGCAGAGTCTGGAGCGGTGTGTTCACAGGGTGAACCACTGAACATAGACCATGAGCCAAGGAAGGAGGACAGCCTCTAGCAACCGGAAAATGCGAGGAAAAGCCTGTCCCCCAGAAGCTCCAGAAGAAACACAACCCTGCAAAAACTTTGGTTTTAACCGAGTGACACTCACGTCAGAGAGTTTTCTACAGAGCTGTAAGATCATTAATTTGTGTGGTTCTAAGCCATTAAGTCCGTGCTAATTTGTTTCAGTGGCCACAGAAAACTAATATAGTCTACATCGTGGGGTATTAAGGACACAGTCTTTTCTCTCTCTCTCTCTCTCTCTCTCTCTCTCTCTCTCTCTCTTTTTCTCCTTTATTCTCCAATAAAACCCACTGAATAGATTCAATGCTTCATTGGATTGGGAACATTTATGGAAGTGACTGTGTGTGACAAAGCTCCCCTCCGAACCAGAACACATGTGAAGTTTGTATACCCACACTAACATGACACACGGGAGCTTTTAAAGCAATGGACCTCATAAAGCCACAAGTCAGATTTAATAATATCAAATATCTATACACATAGCCTCAAACATAGAAAGGAAAACCGATAGAACTAAAAAGACTACAAATCCACAATTAATGTATACCAATGCTCTTTCATTAGTCATCAATAGAGCTAACCAACAGGTAGGTGTATATATATGTGGAACAATTTTCACAGTTGGTATATTCTAGGCAAGTCTCGAAAAGTTTTTAACAGACTGATAAAAATGTTTTAAGCTCTGTGATTATAGTGCAAATATGCTAGATATCCACAGATGTTTGGAAATTAAATTCTAATAAGACTCAAAGGTACAATGAAATTAAAATAAAAACATTAAAAATTTTAACAAAATATTGCACATAAAATTATGTAGGAAGCAGCTAAGACTCTGTTAAAAGGGACCTAATAGCACTAAACATATATGTCAGAAAATAAAACAGGCTGAAAACATTATTTAAATATCCATCTCCAAACGTAAGAATGAGAACAGTTTTAAATCCAAAAGAATTAGAAAAATAAGAAAGGTAAAAAATGAATTAATATGAAGTAAATATGGAGACTCTGCAGTCTGCTTTATCAGAAATCAAATGCAGTCAGAGTGGATTAAAACGTAACTGGGCAATTTCCTAATTTACATCTCTGTATTCGTATCTCTTTTAACAATGACAATAGAATATTTAGCAGCTAGACTTTTTCTTCTTAAATTTTACTGCTTAGAAGGTAAATTTCCTCAGCTAATATGCTTGTGTTCTAACAAGTCAATTGTCAAAAACCTTTTAAAATGGTCAGTCTCTATAGGTAAGGACAGAAGTTATGATGACCCGTGACGCCCAGTTCCAAATACTACCTTCCTTCACCAAGGAACTGACTCTCCTTCTGCATCAATACTACCATCTCTATGATGAAGATTACACTTTAAACTAAATCTTGACTTTATTATGAGGAATAAATGTAAAGCCACGTAGTACCCGACTACCACTGTTTTTATGCCAGGACTGACTTCTCATCTCAAACTTCAGAGTCACAGCCTGCGACAGCACAGCGAAAGGCATCACGTCGCCTTATTCATCTGACCGCAAGTCACATGACATAATACTTCAAAGTTTTCTTTCAAATCTTCTCACAAAAGTAAAAGGATAATTGTATTTAAACTACCAGATCTGTTCTCATTTTTTTAATGTGTGGAGGAATCCGTAAGGGTGAACTACACGTTTTCTCTTTTTAAAGGGAAGAATGCAAAAAATCCAGGTCATCTCCCATTATGTTAACATTAAACATCTTCCCGTGATAGAGATGTACTTCAATCTTATCAGCTTGCTTTCCTTCCCCCTTGACATATTTTGAGAGTTCTACTGGAGTCACGGGCAAAATCTGAATCATCAGATTAACACTTAACACTGTCGACTGTGAAGCAGAAATACTCAAGTGCTTTGGTGTCATCGAGAACCCGGGGAAGAGGAAACAGGTCCCGGAGACGGGAAGGAAAATGTAGATTCCACAGAGGTGAGCTCGGTAGGGAGGCAAAATGTATTTGCTGCTCCAGTGAGCCAGTTTAAATTCACCAGTCTGGATGGAGGTGGATGAGCTCGAAAAACGTTTTCTTAGGCTTTTTCTCCTTGCGTGGTTTGTTGCTGCTTTAGTTTCTGGCCTGTTGTTACCAGGGGCAATGTCCAGGAGTTAGGATTGTAAGCATGTCGTAAACACGTGGGTATAACTGTCAGATTTTAGGAGAGATTATGTGGGTGCTTAGGTGAATGAGAAAGTATGATTTACCTCACACCAACCAGCCAATGCACTCAGAATAAACTAACCTATTCAATCCAGAAACTAGACTATGAGGCAAAATAACAGACTTGAGGAGAGTAACATGTCTTTTAGATGAGAAAGGGAGATTTCCCACAATATGAAACATTCTAGCATGCTTCATGCTTACGTAAGGGTAGAGAATCATCATTCCTCTTTGGAGGGGATGGGTCCCACAGATATAGCATAGCTTGCATGAGGCTGTGTATTCCGATACCTAGAATATAATTTATTTGTGTCGTTTCTAGTCCTCTGACATTCACTAGTCACCATGTAATCTCCAAAGCTCAAGACTCCCATTTTGAAGGCACAGCCTAACAAATTTTAAGAAAAAATGAGGCAGAAGTCAAGTTCACATTAATTTGTGGGATCTTGATTTGAGTTAGAATACCATTGGTTCTTGCTATAAAAATTAGGTCACGATTCCTCATGAAGATAAAAAGCTTCTGCACAGCAATGGAAATAATCAACAAAACTAAAAGGCAACCAACGGAATGGGAAAAGATATTTGCAAATGGCATATCGGACAAAGGGCTAGTATCCAAAATCTATAAAGAACTCACCAAACTCCACACCCAAAAAACAAATAATCCAGTGAAGAAATGGGCAGAAAACATGAATAGACACCTCTCTAAAGAAGACATCCGGAGGGCCAACAGGCACATGAAAAGATGTTCAACGTCGCTCCTCATCAGGGAAATACGAATCAAAACCATACTCAGATATCACCTCACGCCAGTCAGAGTGGCCAAAATGAACAAATCAGGAGACTATAGATGCTGGAGAGGATGTGGAGAAACGGGAACCCTCTTGCACTGTGGTGGGAATGCAAACTGGTGCAGCCGCTCTGGAAAACAGGGTGGAGGTTCCTCAAAAAATTAAAAATAGATCTACCCTATGACCCAGCAATAGCACTGCTAGGAATTTACCCAAGGGATACAGGAGTACTGATGCATAGGGGCACTTGTACCCCAATGTTTATAGCGGCACTCTCAACAATAGCCAAATGATGGAAAGAGCCTAAATGTCCATCAACTGATGAATGGATAAAGAAATTGTGGTTTATATACACAATGGAGTACTACAGAGCAATGAGAAAGAACGAAATCTGGCCCTTTGTAGCAACGTGGATGGAACTGGAGAGTGTGATGCTAAGTGAAATAAGCCATACAGAGAAAGACAGATACCATATGTTATCACTCTTATGTGGATCCTGAGAAACTTAACAGAAACCCAGGGGGTGGGGAAGGAAAAAAAAAAAAAAAGAGGTTAGAGTGGGAGAGAGCCAAAGCATAAGAGATTCTTAAAAACTGAGAACAAACTGAGGGTTGATGGAGGGTGGGAGGGAGGGGAGGGTGGGTGATGGGTATTGAGGAGGGCACCTCTTGGGATGAGCACTGGGTGTTGTATGGAAACCAATTTGACAATAAATCTCATATATTAAAAAAAAAAAAAAAGCACATCCATGTAGAAGCAAAACAACAACAACAACAAAAACCAAAACAAACAAAAAAACACATCCATGTAGGAGCAAAAAAAAAAAAAAAAAAATTAGGTCACGATTAGGACCATTATCTACCACAGGAAGTTTTGGCGTTTAGACTTTTTCTTCTTGTCCTCAAAACAACTGCGTATTTCTTATAGGAACACAAGTCGCAGAAACAGCACACTGAAAAATACAGACTCTGCAGTTGTTGTATACAGCAAAGCCTGCACCAGCTCTGACATTCAGCCCTTCTGTTCCGTCCAGAAAGGACAACAGACAAGGAGGTGAGTAGCTAAGAACAAAATATGAAATTTTAAGAATTCTGATATTCACACTTTTCACTCCATTGCTCTTAACTTCTCCCACACCCTGTGTCACTCCCCAAGAATGCAATTTCCTCCTACTATTGGCTATTAGATTTCTTACTGAGGGTCCCCTAAACTCGACCTGTCTCACAGTGTGACATGCTCCAAAGTAACACCTCTAATTTCTTTTTCAAAAAACCATTTATTCCACCAAAAAAATCTAAATTAGATATCAAGAAAAAAAATCTGATTAAACTAAGTCACCCTAAATACTTTCTTATAAGGTAAATCCTTATTTCCCTAATTTGTTTTTAAGTTTTTGTTTTTGAAGTTCATTTATTTATTTTGAGAGAGAGACAGAGAGAGAGTAGGTGAGGGACAAAGAGAGAAGGAGAGAGAATCCCAAGCAGGCTCTGCGCTGTCAGCACAGAGTCCAAAGCAGGGTTTGAACTCATGAACTATGACATCATGATCTGAGCAGAAACCAAGAGTCAGACACTTAACCAACTGAGCCACCCAAGCGAACCTATTTCCCTAAAGTTTTTAATCTTTCCAAATACATTCTGTATTTAATTACAATGATTTTTACATCATATCAATTTCAAAAATGTGATACTTGGCCAGTATTGTATTTTTATTAAAAAAAAAACAATTTAATGTTTATTTTTGAGAGAGAGAAAGAGAGAGAGCACATGAGCACAAGTTGGGGAGGGGCAGAGAGAGAGGGAGACACAGAATTTGAAGCAGGCTCCAGGCTCTGAGCTGTCAGCACAGAGCTCAACGCAGGGCTTGAACTCATGAGCCATGAGATCATGACCTGGGCCATGCTCAGGGCCAGGGCCATGAGTCATATGCTCAACCAACCAAGCCACCCAGGTGTTCCTCACAGATTGTATTTTTAAACCAGTGATTTTCAAATATTTTTTTAAACTTAATTTTTTTAATGTTTTATTTATTTTTATGAGACAGAGCATGAGCAGGGGAGGGGCAGAGAGCGAGGGAGACACAGAATTCGAAGCAGGCTCCAGGCTCTAAGCTGTCAGCACAAAGCCCGATGTGTGGGGCTGGAACCCATGAACAGTGAGATCATGACCTGAGCCGAAGTCGGATGCTTAACCGACTGAGCCACCCAGATGCCCCTCAAATATTTTTTAATATTTAAAGAATATTCCCTTGAAGGTTTTGGAGGTGTGTGCTATTGTAAGCCTGAGCCTGCAATCAGTGTAGTAGGTCCAGAGACCTATGTTTCCAGCCAGGAAGGAGTAACAGACTACCTCTGCCCTCGTCCCAGAAACCGCCAGATAACCAGACAAAATATATGAAACATTGTTTTTGAACTCTGGCAGAAGTTCAAAACGTGGTCCCTGAAGGACAAGACACAAATGAGATAATATGACTGTTCTGGTTTACTGTCCTGAGGGGTTCAAGACCTTGACATGGCGGAGAGGGGCCCCAGGCAGAGACAAGCAGACTCAAGTTGAGGAGCCCCTGCAGTGAGCACAGGTCACCCAGGCAGACAGAGCTCGAAGTCCAAAGTAGCAGGGAGGGAGAATGTACAAGACGCACAGGGCGTTTCCCTCGAGAATTCAATTAACCACCAAGAGGGCATTGTGTATGGAAACTACCACAGATGGAGGTGGGGGGGGGGGGATAGCCACCCAGAGGATTAGAAGGGACAGCACAAAGCAGGAAAGGATGGCCCATACAGGACTTATTCCCACTACCCAGACTGGTCCATTTCACAGTCCAGGGGGAGCTGCTCAGAGCACAACAAGGCTCCTGCCTTAGCACAGGGGATCGTTCGCACCAGCTCTGGCCCCTCTAACAAATTTTAAAATCCTCACATGATCAAGCCACTTGCAAGTAACTTACAAGTTCAAGAGTAATACAGAAAAACAAAAAAAACAAAGAGGTAAAACTCATAATGTCTGGGATCCAAAAAAAAGAAAAAAATTACCCAGCATGAAAAAAAAAAAAAAAGATACATATTATCAAGGAAAAAAATCAATCAACTGTAACTGAATAAGAACTGACAAAGATATCAGAATTTGCAGAAGAGGATGTTGAAACAGTTGTTACTATCACTGTATTGCAAATTTTCATAAATCTAAGAAGAGACAGATAGAAGATATCAAAAAAGACCCACATAGATATATAGAATTGAAAACTACAATATCCGAGATAAAAAATGCACTGTATGGGAGATTAGACATTACAGCTTAAAAGAGCAGTGAACTTCAAGGCAGACCAATAGAAACTGTACAAATGGAACATATAAATTTTCAGAAACAGAAAAAAGAAAAGAACATCAGTGCACTATAGGATAACTTCAAGCCATGAATATACCTGGACACTGGAACCCTTAACGGAGACAAAAGGGGTAAAGAGACAAATTGCTTGAAGAAGTAATGTCTGTAAGTGCTCCAAATTCAGGAAATCTATTTAAATCAACACATCAATACACTCAACAATATCAAAGCATAAGAAACACTAAAAAACGGCAGTAAGGCACATTACAATCAAAATTTCTCCAAAACCAGGGATAAAGAGAAAATGTTGAAAGCAGCCAGAAATTAAAAGACTTGTTACTTATAGTATAATAAAGATACAGATGACAGCAAACTTTTTGTCTGGAAAAAATTGCTAGTAAAAACCAATAGGACACTTTTAAAGTACTGAAAGAATAAAGATAGCAACCTAGATATATCAATCCAGTCAATGTCTCTGGGGGAAAAAAATGTGAACAAAGACATTTTCACGTACATAACCTATAAAGGAAGTAACCACCGGAAGAAATGTGAAAGGTGCAGGGTGGGGGGCGTCTGGGGGGCTCAGTTAGTTAAGTGTCCGACTTTTAGTTTCAGCTCAGCTCATGATCCCAGGGTCCTAGGATCGAGCCCTGCACTGATGGTGCAGAGCCTGCTTGGGATTCTCTCTCTCCCTCTCTCTCTCTGCCCTTTCCCCGCTCTTGCATGCACACATGTGCTCTCCCTCTCAAAATAAAGAAACTTAAAAAAAAAAAAAAAAAGGAAGAAATGTTGAAGGAATTCCTT
Source organism: Panthera tigris (assembly GCF_018350195.1). NCBI lineage: Eukaryota > Metazoa > Chordata > Mammalia > Carnivora > Felidae > Panthera > Panthera tigris. The sequence goes on from NC_056670.1 coordinate 4,374,219, forward strand.
CAAAAAGCAAGAAAATGATTTCAGATCATTGAGTGAAGACACTCAAAGGAATAAAGTGAAACAGGAATGAAGGTAATATATGGATAAATATACGAACCGTATTCTGTTTAAATATATGGAAAAGTTAATAGACTGTTTAGTAAAAACAATTACAATATATAGAGAGTGGGGGCTTTATAACATGTCTAAGTAAGACATATGACAAAAATAACATGTAATGTATGACCACAAAAACAAAACTCAGGAGAAAATAAGTGGACAATACCACTGTAACTTCCTTACACTGTGAGTGGTAAAATATCACTTGAACATTGTGATCATTTAAATGCGTACTTAAATAATAAGCATCCTAAATTAACACACAACATAAAGTTATAGACAATAAATCAGCACAGAGATAAAATGGAAGAATACTGAATTAATGCAAATGTGAGAAACAGAAGCAAAGAAAAGAACAAATACAAAACAAGTAATACGGTAAAGTTAACCCTAACAATAGTAACGTTAGTGGTCTAAACATTCCATTTAAAAGACAGAAGTTGTCAGTTTCATTAAAAAAGCAACAATCAATACTACATGCTGACCACAAGAAACCCAAGTTAAATATAAAGACAAATAAATGAGAAGTAAAAGGATATGCATTTATTATGCTAATCCTCCCCCTCCAAAAATAAAAATAAAAAAGAGGCTGGAATCTCTATACAGCACAAGACAAACTAGAGTTAGAAGTAAAGCATACCAACAGGGATAGAAGTAAATAAATAAAAGTCATTTCATAATGTTTAAAGGTCTACTCATCGGGAGACCATAACAACTCTGTAAGTTCGAATACCTACAGCAGTCCAGAATCTCCGGAGAAGGAACTGTCTCCACTGACCGAGAAGCTGGCAAGCCCCAAATCCACAGAGTAGGCCGGCATGCTGAAGGCCCACGCATTCAAGTCTGAAGGCAATGTGCTGGCACAACTCCCTGCACCATGAGGGAGGTCAGTCTTTTTCTTCAGGTCTTCCGCTGACCGGATGGGGTCAACTCACATGATGGAGAACAATCTGCTACTGGAAGTCTACTCATTTAAAAGTTAATTTCATCTAAAATGCCTTCAGAGAAGCATACATGATGTTTGACCAAATATCTGGGCACCAAGGCCTAGCCAAGTATACACATAAAATTAACCGTCTTACAACAGTACTGCAAGCTACATGAAGCAAAAACTGATACAAATGCAAAGAACAATATAAAAATCAGTAATTATGGTCACAGATTTCAATAGCTTTCTTTCAATATACGATAGAAAAGTCAGTAAGTCTGTAGAAGACTTGACCAATACAGTCCATCAACTAACCAAACTGACATATAGAAAGTGCCACACAACAGCAGAATGTACATTCTTCTTAAATGCACACAAAATATTTATGAAGATATACCTTATTTTGGTCCATAAAACAAGTCTCAATAAAACAAAAAGGATTCAAGCTGTATGAAATGTGTTCACTTATCATCATGGAATCAAATTATAAATCAGTTACCAAAACGTCATGGGAAAATCCAGAAATATTTTAAAACTAAATAATGCACCTCTAATTAACCTGTGTGCCAGATAATTAATCAAAATAGACACGGAAAAGTATTATGACTTGAATAAAGACAAAAACAAAAATTCGTGAGATGCCATAAAATCCATCTTTTGGGGGAAATTATAGGATTAAATGCCTATATTGAAAATGAAGAAACATCTTAAGTCAATAACCTCCCCTGCCATGTTAACAAAAGAAGAAATAAGAGCAAATAAAACCCAATTTATGTAAAAGTAAAAATCAATTAATATCAGAATGGAAATCAATTAAATAAAAATGAAAATGCAATAGTGAAAAGCAATGAAACCAAATATTCTGCAAAGAATTTGATAAATTAGCCATACCACTTGAGAAAAAAAAGATAACAAATTACCATTATCAAGAATGAGGAGATATTACTACAGATTTTGCAGTTATCAAAAACATAATAAGGATATATGGATAAATGTTATGCTCACAGTTTTGATAATTTATTATGAAATGGAAAAATTCCTTGAAAGATACATAGGAGCAAAGCTCAAGCAAGAATAAATATAAAGGTACAAACTTTCAGTTATGAAATAAATAAGCCATGGAAATGCAATGTACATCATGGCATCTATAGTTAATAATAGCGTATTACATATTTGAAATTTGCTGAGAGACGATTTTAAAAGTTCTCATCACAAGAAAACAATTCTGTAACTAAGCATGGTGATGACATTAACTAGGCTTATGGTGATCATTTTGCAATATAAATAAATATCAAATCATGTTGTGCACCTAAAAATGATATAGTGCTGAACATCAATTATACCTCAACAAATAAAAATAAAGGAATAGATAAATAACCTGAATAGTTCTGTATCTACTAAATAAACGGACTCAGTAATTTAAAACCTCCCCACAGAGAAAACTCCAGACCACACAGATGCACTGGTGAATTCTACCAACATGTAAAGAAGAAATCATACCAATTCTATGTAAACTCATCAAAATACTGAAAAGAAGGGAATAAGTCCCTATTCATCCCATGAAGTCAACATTACCCTGAAGCCAAAACCAAAGATTTTACAAGAAAAGAGAGAATCCAAGAGGATTCTCCAGTCCTTTGTTGTTTGTCTCAGATCCTATTGTGCTGGAGTTCTTTCTATCTGATCCCCTGCTTGGGATAAACACTACTTTGTTGTAATGTATTATCATCTTTATACACTGTGGATTTGCTTGACTCTAATTTCATAAAATTCATAAAATCTCAAATAAAATCTGTATCTATTCATGACATGGTCTTCAGTTCCCTTTTCTAGACAGATTCATGTCTTCTTTCACATCAGCATACCTTTCCTGCTCTTTTCTTGTCTTATTGCATTGGCTATAACTTCCAGTTATGCTGAAAAGGAGTGGTGAGAAGGGACATCTGTGCTTTATGCTTTTAGGACTTGTTACTGCTTTTCTGTTTTGCCAACACTTGTTTGTTGAAGCTTTTCTATAATGCTACATTAGTCTTATTTCTAGAGTATGTGTTTTCTGAGATTTCTACTGACTGCTTCCATTATTCACACATTTGTCTCCCGTCTTGCCGGAGTTGTAACTTACACAACTCCCAGCCCTGTGCAAGGGTCACATCTTATTTCCCTGGTAGCTGTACTTCCTCAGGGTGTTTCTGATTTTGTGTTTTGAGAGGTTTCTTGGATTCTCACCTTGTTTACATACAGCTTAGTATTTGGACAAAGAATCAAGGAAATAACTATGAGGATAATCTGTGGCACATGTGGACGACATAATATTATTCAATGCTAAGAAGAATGAGTTATCAAGCCATTAACAATATGGAGGAATCTTAAACGCACATTACTAAATGAAAGATTTGAAAGACTATTTAATGTATAATTCCAATTACATCACATTGGAAAAGAAACACCTATGGCGGCAGTAACAATGGTTGCCAGAGGCTAGGGAAAAGGGAGAGACAAATAGAGCATAAGGGATTTTTAGAGCAGTGAAAACACTTTGTATGATATTATAATGGTGGACACATGTCATCATACGTTTGTCCAAACTTAGAGAATGTACAACAGCAAGAGTGAACCCAAATGTAAACCATGGATTTGAAGGGATAAAAACATGTCAATGCAGGTTCATCAATATAACAAATGTAACAACATAACACATGTACCACTGTGATGGGTAACGCTGTTAAAATGGGGGTGGCTGTGTATGTGTGTTGCCAACGGGTAAATGGGAAATCTCTTGTAGTCTTCTCTCAAGAAGGTTTGCTATAAACCTAAGACTGCTCTTTAAAAAAATTAACAAAATCTTAAAAAAAAAATACATGCATGGCATTGTACTCCCTCCCTGGGGAGTAAAGCAGTAAATGGGAAAATCAGTACACTTCTTCTGGAAAACAAAACAAAGCCAAACAAATTACAACACCAAATGTTGGAAGTGTAAACATATAAATGCTCTTTAGAAATCAGTCTAGTAATTTCTCATAAAGGTATACATGCAGCGACTCCATGATCCCGCGATCCCACCTCTAGGTATTCATAAAACGTGAAAACATGTAAACAAAGGGACTTGTGTAAAAATGATCATAGAAAATCTATTCACATTAGCCAAACACTGGAAAGCTACAAAAATGTCCATCAACAAAGAAATCAGTAAATAAATTTTAGTGTGTCCTAACCATGAAGCAATACTACATGGTAGAAAGAAACTGATCCACTCAAAAACATGAATCAACCTTAAAACTGATTTGATGAGTGAAAGGAGCCAGACACAAAAAGAATCCATATCATATGATTCCACTTATATAAAGTTCTTTAACAGGCAAAACTAATATATGATGAAGTAAATCAGAATATGTTTACTGCAGGCAGTGGTAACTGATTACCTGAGGTCAACAAGACAGATTTTTTTGGGGTGGTAGAAATACTCTCTCTCTTCAAAGAGTACAGTACATAAATAAATGCATTTATCAAAACTCATATTATTAGGACTCTCCAGAGCTAAGCATAGAAAAGAGGCCCACGGAAGAGGGTAGGAAGGGCGGAGAGGCGGTGCGTGCTACATGGACTGGTGGGAGGGAGCTGGGGCGGTGGAGGGGCAGCCCCCCCTGCAAGGCAGAGCCCCCAAAGTCTGGCTTGCAAAAGCAGAGGGGCTGGAAGGAGTGAGTTCTGACAGCCAGCGCGACTTAACATCTGGAACGTTAAAAGTCAACAGCTCTGCTCGGAGAGCGGGAGGACGAGAGGACACCTGGAGGGAGAGGTGTTGAGCCCTGGAAGACAGAGCTCAGCTCGGCGGGGAAGAAAGGCACTGGCCAGTGCCATCTCCCTCTCCCATTCCCCCAGCCGAAATCCCAAAGGGAACCAGTTCCGTCACCGAACTTGCTGGCACCTCGCAAATGCTCAGCGCTGTGCTTCTGTGGATCCATCCCTCCGACGGGCCTGCCTGCCTCCCTCCTGGTGCTGCAGGGCCCGTCCCGCAGGGGACCACCGACAGCAAAGCGAGCTGAGCCTGCCCCTCCCGCCCCTGTGCACCTTGCAGATCCACCTCGGCTAATACGCCATTAGCCAGATCCCAACAAAGCAGCACCACAAGCCTGGCAGTGTGCAAGCAGCCTAGACAGAGGCCACACCACTCCACAGTGAGTCCTGCCCCTGGGAGAGGGGAAGATAAGGTATACACCAGTCTGACTGTGGCCCCAGCGGTGGTCTCTGGGCAGACATCCAGTCTGACTGCGGCCCGCCCACCAACGCCAAGTTACTCGGGACAGCACAGGGGAAGTGCCCCGCAGTTCCGTGCCACCCCAGGGACTAACCAAAATGATGAAGCAGAGGAATTCTCAAAAGAAACTCCAGGAAGTAGTGACAGCTAACGAACTGATCAAAAATGATTTAAGGAATATAACAGAACAAGAATTTAGAATAATAATCATAAAATTAATCACTGGGCTTAAAAAAAGCATAGAGGACAGCAGAGAATCTATTGCTACAGAGGTCAAGGGACTAAGAAATAGTCATGAGGAGCTAAAAAAATGTTATAAATGAGCTGCAAAATAAAATGCAGGCGAACACAGCTCAGATTGAACAGGCAGAGGAGAGGATAGGTGAATTAGAAGATAAAATTATGGAAAAAGAGGAAGCTGAGAAAAAGAGAGATAAAGAAACCCAGGAGTATGAGGGGGAGAATTAGAGAACTAAGTGATGCAATCAAAAGGAACAATATCCGTATCATAGGAATTCCAGAAGAGGAAGAGAGAGAGAAAGGAACTGAAGGTGTACTTGAATAAATCATAGTTGAGAACTTCCCTGATCTGGGGAAGGAAAAAGGCACTGAAATCCAAGAGGCACAGAGAACTCTCTTCAGACGTAACTTGAATAGATCTTCTGCAAGACGTATCATAGTGAAAATGGCAAAATACAGGTTAAAGAGAAAATTATGAAAGCAGCTAGGGATAAAGAGGCTCTAACTTACAAAGGGAGACCCATAAGACTAGTGGCAGACCTATCTACTGAAACTTGGCAGGCCAGAAAGGAATGGCAGGAAATCTTCAACGTGATGGACACAAAAAATATGCAGCCGAGAATCCTTTACCTAGCAAGTCTGTCATTCAGAATAGAAGGAGAGATAAAGGTTTTCCCAAACAAACAAAAAACTGAAGGAATTAATCACCACTAAACCAGCCCTACAAGAGATCCTAAGGGGGACTCTGTGAGTGAAATGTTGCAAGGACCACAAAGGACCAGAGACATCACTACAAGCATGAAACCTACACACATCACCATGACTCTAAATCCATCTTTCTATAATAACACTGAATGTAAATGGGCTAAATGCACCAACCAAAAGACATAGGGTATCAGAATGGATAAAAAAACAAGACCCGTCTATTTTCTGTCTATAAAAGACTCATTTTAGACCTGAGGACACCTTCAGATTGAAAGTGAGAGGATGGGGAACCATCTATCATGCCACTGGAAGTCAAAAGAAAGCTGGAGCAGCCATACTTAGACAAACTAGACTTTAAATGAAAGGTTGTAACAAGAGATGAAGAAGGGCATCATATAACAATTACAGGGTCTATCCATCGGGAAGAGCTAACAATTGTAAATGTCTATGTGCTGAATATGGGAGCCCCCAAATATATAAAAAAATTAATCACAAACATAAGCAACCTTATTGATAAAAATAATTGCAGGGGACTTTAATACCCCACTTACAACAAGGGATAGATCATCTAGACACAGGATCGATAAAGAAACACGGGCCCCAAATGATACATTGGATCAGATGGACTTGACAGATATATTTAGAACTCTGCATCCCAAAGCAACAGAATATACTTTCTTCTCGAGTGCACATGGAACATTCTCCAAGATAGATCACATACTGGGTCAAAAAATAGCCCTTCATAAGTATACAAGAATTGAGATCATACCATGCACACTTTCAGACTACAATGCTATGAAGCTTGAAATCAACCACAAGAAAAAGTCTGGAAAACCTCCAAAAGCATGGAGGTTAAAGAACACCCTACTAAGGAATGAATGGGTCAACCAGGCAATTAGAGAAGAAATTTAAAAATATATGGAAACAAATGAAAATGAAAAGACAATAATCCAAATGCTTTGGGATATAGCGAAGGCAGTCCTGAGAGGAAAATACATTGCAATCCAGGTCTATCTCAAGAAACAAGAAAAATCCCAAATACAAAATCTAACAGCAAACCTAAAGGAAATAGAAGCAGAACAGAAAAGACACCCAAACCCAGCAGAAGGAGAGAAATAATAAAGATCAGAGAAGAAATAAACAATACAGAATCTAAAAATAAAACTGTAGAGCATATCAGCGAAACCAAGAGTTGTTTTTTTTTTTTTTAAATAAACAAAATTGATAAACCTCTAGCCAGGCTTCTCAAAAAGAAAAGGGAGATGACCCAAATAGATAAAATCATGAATGAAAATGGAATCATTACAACCAATCCCTCAGAAATACAAGCAAGTCTCAGGGAATACTATGAAAAATTATATGCCAACAAACTGGACAACCTGGAAGAAATGGACAAATTCCTAAGCATCCACACACTTCCAAAACTCCAACAGGAAGAAATAGAAAACTTGAACAGACCCATAACCAGCGAAGAAATTCAATCGGTTATCAAAAATCTCCCAACAAATAAGAGTCCAGGACCAGATGGCTTCCCAGGGAAATTCTACCAGACATTTAAAGCAGAGATAATACCTATCCTTCTCAAGATGTTCCAAAAAATAGAAAGGGAAGGAAAACTTCCAGACTCATTCTATGAAGCCAGCATTACTGTGATTCCCAAACCAGACAGAGACCTAGCAAACAAAGAGAACCACAGGCCAATATCCCTGATGAATATGGATATAAAAATTCTCAACAAGATACTAGCAAATCAAATTCAACAGCATATAAAAAGAATTATTCACCATGATCAAGTGGGATTCATTCCTGGGCTGGAGGCTGGTTCAATATCCACAAATCAATCAATGTGATACATCACAATAAAAGAAAAGATAAGAACCATATGATCCTGTCAACCGATGCAGAAAAAGCATTTGACAAAATTCAGCATCTTTCTGAATAAAAACCCTGGAGAAAATCAGGATAGAAGGAACATACTTAAAGATCATAAAAGCCATTTATGAAAAGCCCACAGCTAACATCATCCTCAACGGGGAAAAACTGAGAGCTTTCCCCCTGAGACCAGGAACACGACAGGGATGTCCACTCTCACCGCTGTTGTTTAACATAGTGTGGGAAGTTCTAGCATCAGCAATCAGACAACAAAAGGAAATCAAAGGCATCAAAATTGGCAGTGATGAAGTCAAGCTTTCACTCTTTGCAGATGACATGATATTATACATGGAAAACCTGATAGACTCCACCAAAAGTCTTCTAGAACTGATACATGAATTCAGCAAAGTCACAGGATACAAAATAAATGTACAGAAATCAGTTGCATTCTTATACACCAATAATTAAGCAACAAAAAGACAAATAAAGAAACTGATCCCATTCACAATTGCACCAAGAATCATAAAATAACCTAGGAATAAACCTAACCAAAGATGTAAAAGATCTATAGGCTGAAAACTATAGAAAGCTTATGAAGGAAATTGAAGAAGATACAAGGAAGTGGAAAAACATTGCGTGCTCATGGATTGAAAGAATACATATTGTTAAAATGTCAATACTACCCAAAGCTATCTATACATTCAATGCAATCCCAATCAAAATTGCACCAGCATTCTTCTCGAAGCTAGAACAAGCAATCCTAAAATTTGTATAGAACCACAAAAGACCCCGAATAACCAAAATAATTTTGAAGAAGAAGACCAAAGCAGGAGGCATCACAATCCCAGACTTTAGCCTCTACTACAAAGCTGTCATCATCAAGACAGCATGGTATTGGCACAAAAACAGACACATAGACCAATAGAATAGAATAGAGACTCCAGAATTGGACCCACAAATATATGGCCAACTCATCTTTGACAAACCAGGAAAGAATATCCAATGGAAAAAAGACAGTCTCTTTAACAAATGGTGCTGTGAGAACTGGACAGCAACATGCAAAAGAATGAAACTAGACTACTTTCTTATACCATTCACAAAAATAAACTCAAAATGGATGAAGGACCTGAATGTGAGACAGGAAACCATCAAAACCCTAGAGGAGAAAGCAGGAAAAAAACCTCTCTGACCTCAGCCGCAGCAATTTCTTACTTGACACATCCCCAAAAGCAAGGGAATTAAAAGCAAAAATGAACTACTGGGACCTCATGAAGATAAAAAGCTTCTGCACTGCAAAGGAAACAATCAACAAAACTAAAAGGCAACCGATGAAATGGGAAAAGATATTTGCAAATGACATATTGTACAAAGGGCTAATATCCAAAATCTATAAAGAACTCACCAAACTCCACACCCGAAAAACAAATAATCCAGTGAAGAAATGGGCAGAAAACATGAATAGACACTTCTCTAGAAAAGACATCCAGATGGCTAACAGGCACATGAAAAGATGCTCAACGTCACTCCTCACTCATCAGGGAAATCCAAATCAAAACCACACTGGGATATCACCTCATGCCCATCAGAATGGCTAAAATGAACAAATCAGGAAACTACAGATGCTGGCGGGGATGTGGAGAAATGGGAACCCTCTTGCACTGTTGGCAGGAATGCAAATTGGTGCAGCCGCTCTGGAAAACAGGGTGGAGTTTCCTCAATAAATTAAAAATAGACCTACCCTATGACCCAGGAGTAGTACTGCTAGGAATTTACCCAAGGGATATAGGAGTGCTGATGCATAGGGACACTCATACTCCAATGTTTCTGGAAGCACTTTCAACAACAGTCAAATTATGGAAAGAGCCTGAATGTCCATTAAATGATGAATGGATAAAGAAGTTGTGGCTTATATATACAATGGAATACTACTTGGCAATGAGAAATAATGAAATATGGCCTTTTGTAGCAATGTGGATAGAACTGGAGAGTGTTATGCTAAGTGAAATAAGTCATACAGAGAAAGACACCATATGTTTTCACTCTTACGTGGATCCTGAGAAACTTCACTCTTACATGGATCCTGAGAAACAGGCGGCCATGGGCGAGGGGAAGGAAAAAAAAAAAAAAAATAGAGAGGGAGAGAGCCAAACCATAAGAGACTCTTAAAAACTGAGAATAAACTGAGGGTTGATGGGGGGTGAGAGGGAGGGGAAAATTGGTGATGGGCATTGAGGAGGGCACCTTTTGGGATGAGGGATGAGCACTGGGTGTTGAATGGAAACCAATTTGACAATAAATTTCATATTAAAAAAACCCTCATATTACTATGCAGTACCTTAAATGATGTATGGTTTAAACATGTGTAAATTATTTCTCAACTAAAAAAAATATATATCAAATAAGTACATCAGCCCAGAATCCAACTATATTAGATAAAACCACAAAGTTAGGTGAATGGTCAAATAAATTAATTTTATGTAAAAATCACAGCAAGAAACATTTTGGAAAGTCCTTTTTAAATTTTTTTTCCCCAAAAACTCAGTTCTTTGGGGAATGTGACTGTATTATAATAATTAACAATTATTATTTAGGAAAAACCAGGATTCACATACATATAAATATGAATAAATAAATATGAATAAATGCTCTAAAATCAATTTTTCTCCACTCAAAACTGACAGAAGACAGTGATATGCTCAAATTACTTGCTGTTCTGAATATAATATTAACACAGAATAAAAGCACTAATAACAAAAATTATGATGATGATAATAATACGTATTGGATTCACTATGTATACCAACTTGTTCCACATACCTACCATATGTTAATTCATTTTATTCTTATTACAATATTAGAAATAGGTAATACTATTAATTTTGATTCTTATATGAGAAAATAAGGGGCATAAAAAGAGTAAGCAATTTGTCCAAGACAAAGCAGATGGATTAAACACTCAGAGAATTCACTTTGAGTCCTGCTGTTACCAAGTAGAACACCCTGCCTCCTGATGAAAACATATGTCAGTACATATGCTCACCCAAGTACCGGATATATTCGTGAATCAAGATGCAAAATGTTGATTAAGGAGACATGCCCAAATTAACACTGCTCTCTGAATTCCCTTTAACACCAGAGAACTTTGTATCATAATTCATACCTGAGGCGGACTCCCAAAATAATTTCTATACCACCCCACACCCCCTGAAAGCCTGACCTATATCCAACCACCCTACTTAACCTCTCCACTTGAGTATCTATTAGGTACCTCAAAGTTAACATTTTCACAACCCTGAATATTAATTTTCCCCACCTGCAAACACAGCTCTCTTGTAGTTTTCTCCAACTTAGTCAACTCTAATAAATGGCATTACCAGCATCCCAGTTGCCTTAGCTGTAAACCTGGGTATATTCACTCCTCTCTTCTCAAATAATCCACATCCAAGTTGTCAGCGACTACTGTTGGGTATTCCTTAGATACACAAAGGAATCTGTCTACCTCTCTCTCATATGTCCCTGCTCTAAGCCACCATACTACATTGCTTGGCTTGTTTTAGTATCTTCATTTTTCTTTTTTTATTTTGCACATGCAGAGATTAAAAAAAATTAATAGACAATTTTTTAGCCGTTTTACATTTACAGAAAAAAAATGGGTGAAAAGTATAGAGGATTACCATGTACCCCTTACCCACCAGCCTTCAATTTCCCATAGAACAGAGGGGAAGGGAAGGAAACATAAGATGAAAACAGAGAGGGGGGAACATAAGACACTCTTAAATACAGAGAACAAACTGAGGGTTGTTGGTGGGGTGTTGGGTGGGGGGACGGGCACTGGGTGTCATATGTAAGTTGCAAATCACTAAACTCTACTCCTGAAACCAATATCATAATGTATATTAACTAACTTGAACTTAAATAAAGAAAAAAGAAGGGTATGTTGAGTTTTAAAAGACACTGCTAAATTATCTTCCAGACTGACTGCACCGTCCTGCGTTCCCAACAGCCGTGAGCGAGAGTTCCCATTGATCCACGTCCTTGTCAGTGCTTGGTTAAAGTTAACATTTTCACAACCATGAGTATTAATTTTCCCTGTTTTTCGTGTAATTTTTTTAGTTTTCAGTGACATGGCAGGATTGCTTATGTAGAAAATCCCACATAACCAACAAAAAATCTAGAGTAAGTGACTGTAGCAAAGTTGCAGGATACAAGGTTAGTACAGAAAGTGAATTGCTTTTTTTTATGCCAGCAATGAGCAACTGAAATTTGACATTCAAAACTCAACATCATTTACATTAGCACCGAAAAATGAAACACTTAGGTAAAAATATAATAAATCTTATACAAGATACCTATGAGGAAACTACGGCACGCTGATGAAAGAGATCCCCCTGACTTGATCTGCAGATTCAGCACAGTCCCAATAAAGATCCAGTCAATTATTCTAGGGATACTGAAAAACTGATGCTGGAGACTATGGGGAAAGGCAGAGGACCCACAACAGCCAGCATCATGTTTTAGTATCTTCTAAATGGTCCTTAAGCTTCCACTCTTCCCTTCCTTGCACTCAGAGTGATTCTTTACAAAATAAATCAGAGGGCAGGCACCCTGGGTGGCTCGGTCAGTTGAGCGGCTGACTCTTGATTTTGGCTGAGGTCTTGACCTCACGAGCTGTGAGTTTGAGTCCCACATCGGGCTCTGTGCTGACAGTTCGAAGACTCTTCAGATCCTCTGCCCCCCATCCCTCTGTCCCCTCCTGCTTGCTCTCTCTAAAATAAATCAACAATAAAAACCTTTTAATTTACTTTTAATTTTTTTCTAATGTTTATTTACTTTTGAGAGAGAGAGAGAGCGAGCAGGCAAGGGTCAGAGAGAGGGAGACACAGAATCTGAAGCAGGCCCCAGCCTCTGAGCTGTCAGCACAACCCAACACAGGGCTCGAATTCACGAACCGTGAGATCATGACCTGAGCCGAAGTCGGATGCTTAACCGACTGGGCCGCCCAGACGCCCCTAAAGAAATACCTTTTAAGAAACGAATCAGGTTACATCACCACTCTGCTGAAATCGTCAAGGATAGTGCCATGCCGCTCAGAGAAAAGGCCCACACACCCGCACGTGACTTAGTGCCCTGCTATGTCCGTCTCCCCGCTCTCTCCGTGCTCATTCCTCTGCAGTCACGCTGCCCTCCCGTTGCGCATGAAATATTCCAGCCACAGTCTGCTCAGGGTCTCCGTTGTGTGTTCCTCTACTGAAGGTTCTCTTCCAGATGTTGACAGAGCTCATCCCCTCATCTGGAACGCGGCCTTCCCAGGGACCACTGTCCTCAAATTCTTTCAGTGCACTCCTCGCCAGGCCACCCCTCCTTTCCCTGCTCTCTTTTCGTAAAGGTATCTTATGATATTCCAAACTACTATTATTTATTCTTTTTCAGTCTCCTGTCTTTCCTCTGTGCAACGTCAGCTCTGTGATGACGTCACTCACTGCTTGGACAGTCCCCAAGCCTAGAGCTCCGTGAAAGGTGGTTGAGTCCACGAATGGATAATGAACAGACTCATCTCTCCTATGCCATGATCCTCCTGGAACACCACAGGACTAATCGGATAGGGTTTCTGAGTTTCCGTGGGACCACTTTCTGCTGTGCCCAATTCCTAGTTCCCTCCACCGGACCAAGAAATACCCTCCTTTCTGTAGCCCATCAGCCCTCAGCAGGCTCCGTCCTGCTTTTCGCTCTTGTGGTTACCGGTTGCTTCTGGATGGTTAATTCAACACGTGTTGGGTGGTCACAGTCCTCGGAATTCTATCTTGTTCTCATTCTGGAAAGAAATCCTCCAGCCTCAGCTTGCCTTGAGGACCCTCTCAGAATGGCCACGTCACCCTCTAGGAGACGGAGTCAGATACAGTGATCTGCACTGTGAACGGGAAGTGTGAATTCTCATTATTTTAATTCCAGCCTTTCTTCCTGCGTAGGTCTAGTATGTCCATTTGCTCTGCAGCATGGCAATATGCCTCTTCGGGTCTTTTGACTATTTATTTGTGGGGTCAGTTGTAGGACGCACTGGTAATCCAGCTTCCCTTCCCTTAAATCAAAGGCAGGCCCGAACCCCACACGGTGGCTTGGAGTACAGAGACCGTCCCCCAGGTCTCAATAAAAGTGGACGTGAAAGGCTAATGTACATTTTTATGACTCCTGTGGGCCATGGAAAGAGGAGAGAAGAAATTAAAAGCCCCTCAGAGCAACACTGAGGAACCATATACTCCAAGGGCAGGGCAGAGACATTGTTAATGGTGGAAATATTATTTCTAAATACGAAATAAAGGCATAGAGTCTCTTAAAATATTAACGCTTGTCCTTGGAAAGAGGTACTTTCTGAATAGGTCAGTACTTACTATGAGGCAGGCCGCAGGTCCCACGGGGAGGAGTACTGAAAGGAGACTTGGATGAAAGGAGAGCATCCTCCGGGCCCGTGGGAGTCCCAGGGGCTCACCACAGCTCACGTCCTGCACCCGCTGCCCCTCCCAGCTACCTGTGACACTGACGGCTGGCACACAGCAGTCTGGGGGTCCCGGGAGCTGTGCCCAGCAGAGCGCAGGCTGGCACAGGGACAAGGGGGAAGAACCGGAGAAGCTCCCTGATTGTGGGAAAAGACGGGCGTTTTAGACGGAGGGGCTTGCCAAGCGGGTTTCTTAGAAAATCCCCGTCAACCGTCGACGTGAAGAAACCCAGGTCGTGAGTGAGGGGAGATAACCCCTGGGGACTCTGTTCCTGAGGCCCCAGGCGTGACCAGTTAAGTGGAACTTCAATTTCTTATGTAATTTCCTTCACAAACTGCCTTGAGCTTTCCCCGAACAAATGTGTGTATTAAAGGTGGAACAAACAAACCTCTCGGCTACATGCTGATACCTGAGTGCTAGGGATTGCCATGTGTCCCAAAACAGGGTTGGGGCAGAACGCCGTCATGCTTATGGGACCAATGTTTGAGATAGGCACATAAAGCTAGAGCGTATCCCCAAATTGTAAAACAGTGCTGGAAATCTGTCATTTTATAAAGGGCAGCAACGTCACCGTTCTGTCGTTGCTATCGGCTCGGCTTTACAGAAAAAGTAATTCTCCGCACTAAACACTACGGCTTGCCAATTCCGCCTGCAGTTACCGCATCAGTGTCTGCCCTACTAAGCAGAACCGTCCTGCCACCCGAGGTGAGCGGAGGCTGCAAGGTCGGTCGGGCTCGGCGAAACCTCACGAGGGGACACTCGACGCGTGCTGCCACCCATTGTTACACTTTCTTTTACCGTCAGTGACAACCAGTTAAAGACGACTCTTCTTTAGGCCGCAAGATTCGGCTGACGTTGGCGTTGTGACTTCCCACGAGCGATCCCACAAACTGAAGGCACACCAACTGGAGGAAGACGATTTCTGAGCACTCACGAAAGCCAACTTACTGCCTTTCACTCTCATCTTCATTTCTTACTTTTTTGGTTTGTTTGTTTGCATCTGTGCCCCATACCACGGCCACTTGCGGAAAATGTCCCTAAATCTCTGATCTAAAATGTCACTGTGGAGCTACAGAAGTGATTTTTGTGACAACATCGCCTGTGGATTTCCAGCCGCGTCTCAGATTTAATTGCACGTCTACCGGATTTAGCGATTCCTCCTCCAGGTACGGGACACGATCACCATGTAAGAAATACTGAGTACGGGAGGCGTCAGTTGGATAAAGTGGCTCAGTGCTTCCCAGAGAACAATCCCTTTTCTCTGCGGCAATCACTGGTGGATAGTAAGTCCACTTTTGTGTTAACGTGCCATTTGTTACATATCTACCTCAGTTCTTGTATCAGCAAAGTGTAATATCAAGACAACTTTTCAAGGGCACCTGGGTGGCTCAGTCAGTCAAGCATCTGATTAGCTCGGGTCACGATCTCTTGGTTCGTGAGTTCAAGTCCCTCAGTGGGTGAGCTGGAGACCCACTTCCGATGTGCACGAGCCCTGCTTTGGGTCAGCCCCGCTTCTCTCTCTCTCTCTCTGTCCCTCACTCACTTGCGCCCTCTATCACAAAGAAAATTAAAAATAAAACTTTTTTTCAAGAGATTTTTAAACAGATTATTAAACATACTGTCTATGATAAAGAACGTCCAATCTTTTTCGCCTATCATGCCGACTGCCCACAGCTGAAGGTTGAAAAAAGCACACTGCATACTGTCCCTCTGCCACCAGGAGGAACTCTGTGACGTGTCCCAGGCTATCACCGCGCTCTCTCTCTGCCACCAGGAGTAACTCTGTGACGTGTCCCAGGCTATCACCGCGCTCTGTCTCTGCCACCAGGAGTAACTCTGTGACGTGTCCCAGGCTATCACCGCGCTCTGTCTCTGCCACCAGGAGTAACTCTGTGAGGTGTCCCAGGCTATCACCGCGCTCTCTCTCTGCCACCAGGAGTAACTCTGTGACGTGTCCCAGGCTATCACCGCGCTCTCTCTCTGCCACCAGGAGTAACTCTGTGAGGTGTCCCAGGCTATCACCGCGCTCTCTCTCTGCCACCAGGAGTAACTCTGTGACGTGTCCCAGGCTATCACCGCGCTCTGTCTCTGCCACAAGGAGTAATTCTGTGATGTGTCCCAGGCTATCACCGCGCTCTCTCTCTGCCACCAGGAGTAACTCTGTGACGTGTCCCAGGCTATCACCGCGCTCTGTCTCTGCCACCAGGAGTAACTCTGTGACGTGTCCCAGGCTATCACCGCGCTCCGTCTCTGCCACCAGGAGTAATTCTGTGACGTGTCCCAGGCTATCACCGCGCTCTGTCTCTGCCACCAGGAGTAACTCTGTGACACGTCCCAGGCTACCACTGCGCTTTCCCTCTGCTCCCAGGAGTAATCCTGTCACGTGTCCCATGCTATCACTGCACTCTGCACACAAAACTGGCATTTATGAGTAAAACATGGTATGCTTCCAAGACCACAGATAGCCCTCCCATGTTTGTTCTGTTCTTGATGATATTTGCATGACGCTGAAGTAAATTGTTAGCTACTGAGCTTTTAAAGGCCAGACACTAATGGCCAGTAGCCGCCCTTGGCCCCGGACCAGAGCGTAAGCCACAATTCGATGCGTTCCCGCGGCCAGTCTATGCAGGCGTGGATGTCAGCCACACAGGGAATGAAAGATAAACAAGCACAGGAAAAGGGAAACATGCTCTACCCACTGTCCTCAGCGACAGTGGAGAGAAGGCACCAGCAGGAGGAGTACAGAGGTGCTCAAGTTTCCGGTGGTGATCAGTGTCACCAGAGGGGGACCCGTGACGAAGCCAAAAGCAACACTACTCTGAAGTACGGGTGTAAGACTAAATGCATGAAAACCTCCTAGCTGGACCACAGACTGGAGAGAGTGCTTCCTTTTATAACAGGGCAAGAAAAGGGACAGCGAATAGATTACGATTAGATTCCTCTGGTTAGACGCTGATGAAATCCTAACTGCTGAGCACATCACATATGACCGTAAGCCCACAGGCTGGTATAAAAAGGAAATAAGGTTGATACCAACATCAAACTTTATTTTTATCTCCTTTTATTTTGGTTTAAAAGGGAGAGGATCTGCCTATTTATTTAAAAGCCTATGATATTCTCTTACAAAAGCAATCCAATTTTAAATGGTAAAATGTTTGCTACCTTGCATAATGTGGCTGAGGAAACAAGCAAATATTCAACATCAGGACACATAAATTGGGGCACCTGGGTGGCTCAGTCGGGTAAGCGTCCAGGTTTGTGAGTTCGAGCCCCACATCGGGCTCTGTGCTTACAGCTCAGAGCCTAGAGCCTGCTTCGGATTCTGCATCTCCCTCTCTCTTTCCCTCCCACACTCATTCTCTATATTTCTCTCTCTCTAAAATAAAAAATAAAATATTGAATAACTAGTTGAGGGGAGTGGATATATAGAAAATATGGAGATTATAAATAAATATAATAATTCATAGATTAATATAAGCATAAGATGGGGTGCCTGGGTGGCTCAGTCGGTTAAGCGTCCGACTTCGACTCAGGTCATGATTTCACTGTTTGTGAGCTCGAGCCCCATGTCGGGCTCTGCGCTGACAGCTCGGAGCCTGGAACCTGCTTTGGATTCTGTGTCTCCCTCTCTCCCTGCCACTTGCACTCCATGTCTCTGTATCAAAATAAAAAAAAAATTTTTTAAAGAACATATAAAGAAAAGGAACATGCAATATTTAACCAACTGTACTATTTAGAAAGCAAAGAAAACACGTTTTTAAGTGTTTCACACATTTCAGACACTCACTTTTACATTTTTATGCTGTTAGGGGCTTGGTGATGAAACTTTCTATGTGAATTTGTTATAACATGCAACTGTTTTAATAATAGCACAGCTCTTATATCAACGAGAGAGTATCACA
This sequence comes from Panthera tigris, assembly GCF_018350195.1. Lineage (NCBI taxonomy): Eukaryota > Metazoa > Chordata > Mammalia > Carnivora > Felidae > Panthera > Panthera tigris. The sequence goes on from NC_056670.1 coordinate 4,392,708, forward strand.
ACTCACAACCACTATTTTGTTCTGAGTTCACATAAAGGATTAGATTTTCCAATCAGATACATGTAGATTAGAGACCTCATCCAGTGTTTCGGACCGAATTGTGTTCTCCCCCAATTCACAAGCTGACGTCCGAACTTTTCCTACCTTAGCATGTGACCGTATTTGGAGATCAGGCCCATAACACTAAGGCTAAATGGGGCCATGCTGGTGGTTCCAGGTCCAAGAGGACTAGTATGCTTAGTCGAAGAGGAAGGGATAAAAAGGGCACATGAAGACTCAGTGAGAAGGAGCCACATGCACACCAAGCAGAGAGGTGTTTGGTCTCAGGAAAAGACAAAGCCACCCAACGCCTTCGTCTTGGACCTCCACCCCACACAACTGTGAGAAAGTCAACTTCTGCTACTTAAAAGCCACCCCATCTGCAGAATTCTGTCGGGCAATCCTAGCCAAGTAACACAGTCTCTGAAAGCATGCCCTGGGCTGCCTGCGAGAGCCAAGGTGTGAATCTGCTCCCCCTGTCCAGGCTGTTCCTGCAGGCTTCAGAAGTGCCCCACTTTCTGGGCTGATGTGAATCAAGCGTGCGAAGATTCCCTACCTACCTACCCACCTACCTCCCTGTCGTCTACCCACCCGTCTAGCTTGGCTTATCTGATCTCATCTTCTCGACTCCTCACCACACTGTTCTAACCAGAAGCCAGGTACTTCATCTGGGGCTCCTAAGCTGTGAGAAAATAAGTATCTGCTGCTCAACCCACGTGGTCTGTGATACTGTGTTACGCTAGCCCTAGAAAACTCAGACAGCCAGTATCAAACTTTTTAAATAATTTTAAGAATATAAGCAAACAAGAGGTACAGGAAAAACAGGGGGAGGTCTATCGCATCCTACAGGGCTCCCAGGGCCTCCTTCTTTATTAAGCATGTAATCTCTGGCCAGAACAATAGCCAACTTCTCTAAGTTAGGGTTGCACACGGTCTTTCACAAAACAGGGAGAGTTAAAATTATGAAACACTTGCATTTTATATCCCTGAAAGTTGAGCAGCTTATGTGACAGGCTCCAGGGAGCTATGCTTCACAAAGCTATAGTTTGTAAGTTTGTTTCCCACAAGCAAATGCAAAACAGAAACATCCCACTCAACACACTTGATAGATAAGAATTTGCCTCCTAGCAAATACTGGTATATTTGCCCAGAGGTCCAGTTGTAAGTTTTACAAGCACAGGCCAGTTTTATGCCTTGCTTTCCCCCACCTTGTGGAACACCCCATGACAATCATAGGGGAAACACATCTCAGGCCAGCTACGTTTAACTCCTCCCTTGCCACATTCTTACCCCTGAATTTTCTGGCAAATTTCCTTTAGGGTGTCATAAGCCTCTCTGAAGCTTTTGACCAAGGAAGTTACTAATACTAGCTGAGCAGTAGCTGAAGTAGAATAAACTTGAATTTAAATTCTCTTGTGATCATTTCAGATCTACATATTTAATGTATTTTGTGCACAAATTTTATTATTTCTACTTCTTTATGTAAGAAAAACATGTTCATTGGGAGAATTAGAAAACATGACTACCTAAAACAAAAATATTAGCAGTAAGTACTATTAATATATTTATGTATATCTCCATATTGTCTAGATATTCACACATAAAATTTACAAAAATTAGCATTTCATTTCATAATATGCATCTTAAAATTAATAACACACTGTGAATTCATTTCCAGTCTATTAAATGTGCTTTTACAAACTCATTTTAATGCCCATTTAGTGTATGTTTCTACTGTATCATGATCACATCCCGAAGAAGTACAGATCTGTAATGGAACTGCTCCCAAATCAAAAGCGCACAATGATTCTGCAGTTAATACAGTACATACTGAACGCATCTGATCATTTCTCTTGATTGAAAGAGAGTCGAACAATAGAGCCACCCAGTGGTAAACTTTTACATGCTGACCAAAACTGATTCTCCTTTGCTTCCTGGACACACAGCAAGGGAATATCCTTGGGTGGGTATCTTTCAGCAAAACGAAAAAGCTCTAATTTCTCCCCAAAAAGACAGAGAGAGAAGGAATGACGTGTGCCATCTCCACGGCACACACGCTGCCATCTGCTTCGGCTTCATCCCCAGCGGGAGACCAGGTGGTGCCTCGCCCTGGGACAAAGCGGGGACTTAAGAGAAACTGGGGTTGAGTGGCTGAGAGCAGAGAAGCGGCCCCACCGACCTCTCCTGGCTGGGTCCTGCCGTGGAACTCACACGCCTCCTTATGAGTGAGGCCAAGGACTAGCTCCTGAGCCCTACATCTCCGCAGTGACCTCCTGCGGCTGGGCCCGTGCTCCGGGAACAAACACACTTTCATGTCCATTCCTGGATCTCTGGAATTCTTGTGAACACATAGATGTTTCTCATTTTGTCCAGAGAGTCAGGAGAACTCGCGATTGTTTTCCTGCTGCCAAGGTTACTGAAACATGACAGAACAGAGCAGTGCCCCTCTCTGCCTAATGGGAGTCCTTCCTCCCCACTTAATTTCTCAGCCTCATCATTGGTGTTGAAGGACTTTTAACATTGTCTTATAACGCTGTTACTCAGAGGATCTTGTAAATCACAGAGTTAACTTTAAATTTTTACAAATGCAGACACAAAAGCTGAGGGTAGTTTGCGAACGTGTCCAACATCTCAAAAGTAACTATTTGCAAGAGGCACATTACACCTCGGAACCCCTATTCCTAGATGAGCGTCCTCCCACTGGCTGTAAGATGGGACATTACACCTCGGAACTCCTATTTCCTACATGAGTGTCCTCCCCTTGGATGTAAGATGGGACATTACACCTCGGAACCCCTATTCCTAGATGAGCGTCCTCCCACTGGCTGTAAGATGGGACATTACACCTCAGAACTCCTATTTCCTACATGAGCGTCCTCCCACTGGCTGTAAGATGGGACGTTACACCTCGGAACTCCTATTTCCCAGATACCTGTCCTCCCGCTGGCTGTAAGATGAGACATTACACCTCGGAACTCTTATTTCCTAGATACCTGTCCTCCCACTGGCTGTAAGATGGGACATTACACCTCGGAACTCCTATTTCCTACATGAGCGTCCTCCCACTGGCTGTAAGATGGGACGTTACACCTCGGAACTCCTATTTCCCAGATACCTGTCCTCCCACTGGCTGTAAGATGGGACGTTACACCTCGGAACTCCTATTTCCTACATGAGCGTCCTCCCATTGCATGTAAGATGGGACATTACACCTCGGAACTCCTATTTCCTAGATACCTGTCCTCCCGCTGGCTGTAAGATGGGACATTACACCTCGGAACTCCTATTTCCTACATGAGCGTCCTCCCACTGGCTGTAAGATGAGACATTACACCTCGGAACTCTTATTTCCTAGATACCTGTCCTCCCACTGGCTGTAAGATGGGACGTTACACCTCGGAACTCCTATTTCCTACATGAGCGTCCTCCCATTGCATGTAAGATGGGACATTACACCTCGGAACTCCTATTTCCTAGATACCTGTCCTCCCGCTGGCTGTAAGATGGGACATTACACCTCGGAACTCCTATTTCCTACATGAGCTTCCTCCCACTGGCTGTAAGATGGGACATTACACCTCGGAACTCCTATTTCCTACATGAGTGTCCTCCCCTTGGATGTAAGATGGGACATTACACCTCGGAACCCCTATTCCTAGATGAGCGTCCTCCCACTGGCTGTAAGATGGGACGTTACACCTCGGAACTCTTATTTCCTAGATACCTGTCCTCCCGCTGGCTGTAAGATGGGACATTACACCTCGGAACTCCTATTTCCTACATGAGCGTCCTCCCACTGGCTGTAAGATGGGACATTACACCTCGGAACTCCTATTTCCTACATGAGCGTCCTCCCACTGGCTGTAAGATGGGACATTACACCCCGGAACTCCTATTTCCTAGATACCTGTCCTCCCACTGGCTGTAAGATGCAAGTGTAGAGAAGAGGAAAGAATTGCATCCAATAATTCTGACCCTGAAGTTTACCTTTCCCTCCATATTTTACATCCAAGTAACTCCAATGCACACAACTCAATCCATTCAACCAGGCTGAGTATTAATGTTCATTCATTCAACAGTTACCACACAGCAAAAAGGCACTAATTACTTTGCATGTTTTAGAGACGAATGGATAGCAAAAGACAGTCTCTGCCCTACCAAAGATAAACTTTAGTAAGTAGCCAACTACAACCACATACAAGTGGGATGTATTTTGTGTATCAGGGGTAAATACAGGGTGTTCTGATCCAAGTCTCTCACACAATCTGAAAAGTCAGAAGACCTTCCTAAAAAAAAAAAAAAAGTTATCAAAGTAACGCAGATAAAGGGGGATGGAGAGGACTAGAAAAACCAAAACCAACAGCTTTGATGAAACTTTGCAGAAATCCCATATACCACCTGCTCCTAACTTTTCAGGCCCATTACCTCGCCTTACCTTCCTTACGTGCACTTTCTGCTCAAGTCATCCATTTCCAGCAACAGGATAATGCTTGTTGCAACTATTATAAACATTAAAATCCTACCCAGTGAAGGAAAGTAACTAGAAAAAAACCTTTGTTTTATTCTCCATTTACATCTCTTCTTTACATAGCATTATTATTCTCTACAAAATATAACTGTATGATGCATAAAATATGTGGGCTTCTTGTGCATGAAGGAGTATGGTTTTGAAACACTGCTGGGTAGGTTCTTAAAGATTAATGAGGCATTCAAAACTTCCTATAATTCTGAGTGGGAAAAAATTGAAGAAGTCAATAGGCCTGCAGTGTAGTCTGTGGGTCATGAATAATCTTCTCTACAGCGTCTACGGTTAAATAAGGAATTTCTCTCACCGACAGCATAAGGGCAAATTATTTTACTGCTGGACTTTGGGGGAAAAATCTCTTAATATACACATTCAGGTCGATTACATGTTATTACAAGTTTAAGTAATAATTGAAAAAATTTATGTTCCATGCTTTATAATGAAATAACACACATATTTTACATGCCTCAGGATATTTCCATGAAATTTAAAATCATTTTATATAAATTAGAAATCCGTGTAAGATGAATGCGAAAAGTATATATATGAGGCACATAAAATAATTTACAAAGTACCTAATGTATCGATAAGATTCAATCTTTCTTTAAAGGAGACACAGATAAAATATTGAAATTTTACTAACCAAAGGCACTATTTTCAAAGGATTTCAAATTGGCCTAAGAAAGTTGTAACCAAAGCTTATCAGGAAAAAAACTATGAACATATCTAATTATTCCCTGTCTACTACTAAGAAAAAAAAATGTACTATTAATGAAATTGAAAGATTTGAGACTTGAACCGATGTGGAGCAAATCACCCACTGGGGACTCATGAGTCACTGTCACGTCAGCTGCGACTGGGCATGGTTTACGTCCTTTCCTTCGGAAACCATCCAGAATCATCCACTGGGGGCCACAGGAGTCACTGTCACGTCAGCTGCGACAGGGCGTGGTTTACGTCCTTTCCTTCGGAAACCATCCAGAACCACACCAACTTCAGGTCTCTCCTCACCTGCTTCTATATTGTCCATCCTGATCAAGGCTGCTGTCTGGATCCTTTTTCCTCTGAGCCAGGTAGCATCTCCTGGCGGTCTTACCACCCCATGCCAAATCCCTCTTCCTGATTTGACTCAAGCGGTTGACTCCAATTTAACTTGCCTCCTGCCTGGATTCTTTCATCAGCCCATCCAATAACTGAATGTTGAAGATCTTCCTGTCATGACCTCCTGACATTTCAGCCATTTTACTTGGAGCCAAATAATGTCACTGGGTCTAAGTGAACTCTGTAACATGACAGTATCCTGAGCTGTTAAAAAAATCACCATACTTGACGTTCATCCAGAATGTACGTTAATCTGTCAAGTCTCAAAAAAACTGGACACATAATCTTTAGCTTCTGACACTAATGAGATATATCTAGGGTTATCTGACGATGACCTACCGACAAGATTCAGCATGTTCTATCATTAATTCTATTCACTAAATACTTTCCTGGCTCTCTGCCTTCTGGTCACCTGGTGAGAGTTCACACCCCTGCATCTCTGAAGTGATGGTCACGTGACCTTTCTTTGGCCAGTAAAATGTCAGCAAAAATGTCGACCGCCGCAGTAGCAGCCAGTGCTAGACTCAGTACTCTCTCCTCTGCTAATGAGTATGAAACAAGGAGTTAAGAATCCCTGTCAGCCTGGGTAACAAGCGACAGGAGTCCCCTCTGGCCTTGTTGCAGAAACAGTGTAAGAAATAACCTTTCAATGACTTAAATGAGTAAGATTTTTATGCAGTTTAACACTGCAGCATTATTAGCCCATTTTTACCAGCACAGCTACTACGGAGAGCCTAAATGAACTAATCACATGTTTATACTTGGCAGGTTTTATAACCTAATCAGCACCTGGGGACTACTTTCCACATGAAGCAATGAGACCAAGTTCAAAGTTGCCATCTACTTAATTTATACAGAAGAAGACAGGCATTTTCTCTTTATCCCGTCTGAAAGAAGTTATATACTCATGCTCTCCAAACAGCCTTTCTTCTAAAATAAGGGTGCAAGAGATCAAGGCTAGACTTCTCATTTCATGACATCTGTAAAAGCTGCAACTCTCACTGGACAAAATTAAAAGTTAAAAACAACATTTGACTAAATCACACAAGTCACGCCATCTGTCAACTATCTGCAAATTGATTCATTTGTAGACGAATTCAGTATGTGTTAACTTGAAGATAATTTAATATGTTTTATTCAATTAGAAGCATTCTGTCTTTACTCACACCTATGGAGCATGGCACTCTAAATGGCCATTTAGTGATGCAGGATCACAGTCAAGAAAGAATTCTTGAGGGGTACCTGGGTGGCTCAGTTGATTAGGCATCCAATTGGGCTCAGGTCATGATCTCAAGGTTGGTGGGTTCGAGCCCCGCGTCGGGCTCTGGGCTGACAGCTCAGAGCCTGGAGCCTGCTTCGGATTCTGTGTCTCCCTCTCTCTTTACCCCTCCCCCACTCACTCTGTCTCTGTGTCTCAAAAATGAATAAACATTAAAAAAAATTATAACAGATCAGCCTCCTGAACGTCATTATAAAAACATCACTAAACAACTAGTACAGAACGCTGGCTTGTTACTCCTCTTTACGGAGGTCCCATTTTCTATATGAGGATCTTAAGGCAGGTTAAGTGAATCTCCCCTTAAACCAAGAAAGAATTAACAATAAAATGTTATTTTAGGCAATACATCCAATATTTCCTAAGTATTAAGAAAAATACACACACAGAAAAAAGTTCCCAGCATTCTACCTCATTAGGTAGATCTGAAATATTCAGTTTAAAAAAAGAAAAAGAAAAAGAAAAACTGTGGTGAGATGTGTAGAATCACGGCTTCAACTGGGAGGTTCTTGCACTGTTTTATGACCAAATTTGGTGAGCTGATGTCAACAACTTTTCTTACAACATTAGGAGTTTCTACTGACTTGCTACTGCAAAGCTGTGTATTATTTAAACTTTCCCCCATCTTTTCTGCTCATCTGTCTTGCACATCTTCAGTGGAGATGCTCATTTATACTCCTCGGCTTAACGAGATGCACCGAAGTGTGCTCGACCTTGTCACCTGGGCGTCTGCAGCTTCCAGACATGTGTTCGTTGCTCCGTTTTTACTTGTGTTACTGTTCCTCTTGCTTGTGAAAACTTAACTGTTTTCACAAGGAGAAAGTCAAATAATTTGAGGAATGTTGTGCTAGTTTTTTTTTTTTCCTTTGTTCTTGACGTATCAGGTGCCAAGGCTCACTTTTTCAAGTGTGTTCACACCGTATGGAGTCGCGTGCGCCAACGGAACAATTCTACATCTAACGAAAGATAAGGAGAAGACAGGAGATACGTGGGTCCCTCAGTAAACATCCCCTGAAGTCACAGCTGCGGCCCACCGGTCTATGAAGCGAAAGGGAGGGAGACCCCCAAGGCACAGCCAGGGGAACTCCGCTCATCGACACCAGGCTGTAACTCACGTGGTTACAGCCAAGTTACCGATGATATCAGCGCGTGGCTCCCTGCAGCACGTGTCTCCCCGACGGATGCAGGAGTGTCCACACTGCTTCTGCACAGCATGAACACGTGTGTTCGTCTGGCTTGGCGATCTGTCACGGCAGACACAACCTGGCGTTCCCTGAAAAGAGGGTCTCTTGGCTTGTTCACACTTTTCCAGTAAAAGGGAGCTCGGTGCCTCCCATTCAGTTCTCACTGAACTACACTTGTTTCCAGAACTTCACGCAATCTGCCCGGCCATACTCTTGTGTACTAACTGTAGCTCTGCTTGGAGGCGGGACATAGGCCAAAGTGCCCGTGACTCTCCTGTATCCGCGAGAGCACTGCTACGTACCCACGCACCCTCTTCTCCCTCAGGACCCTGGCCCTGGTGGACCCGAGAGAACAGGTTCTGTGAAAAATGCTTTACAGCAGGGGCAAATTTGTCCACAAGTCTTCAGTGAGAAGTAAACGTGAAGACCGTTTCTGAAAATAAAAACTCCGCCGTTGTTAACACTGGCAGTCCGACCTTGGGCGAGAGATATTTCAGACACCTCAGCCGCTCAGGCCCTTTGACTGTAGTGTTCAGTTCCGGTCCGGTAACTGGCCTTGCCCAGTATGTGGGTACTTCCATCCCAAAGACTAGACATCCACTAAAAAAAAAATTTTCTTGGCCTACTATGGCATGAGCCCAACAAATTCTATTTAGTTTTAGTCCTGGCAGGCCCATTATTTGTTCAAGTAACTAAGAAAAAAACACCAGTTGGGTTTTTTTGACCTGGTATAATGAATTACTGTTGCATTTATGGCACATTGATTTACTTCACCAACAGTCCTTCATTTGCATGTGAACTCCTCTGCCCCTCAAACAGGTGTGAATGGCAGCATAGCGACATCCATCCTGTCCTCCAGGATCTGCCAGAGTGATAACCAACACCGTCTTTGTAAATGACAGGAAGCGATCACAGAGCGGGCCTGAGCCACAACTCCGCACCCCCTAGCGCCCAGCCCTGGAGGCGAGGCCTGCCCACGCCCCCCGCTCGCCTCCCACAGCTGGATCTGGGTGACAGGCCGCCGCTGGCAGTTATCAGCAGCTCTGAGCACCTTCACCGCTAAGATTCGCCCCTTGCAATACTCAAGAACCGCGCACTAGAGTGTTTTGGCGATCGTGATGCTGGCTCACATAGAATGAAAGAAGTTTGTGACTGAGGAACGAAATGGAGATTCCTTAGTCCAGGCACACATAACAAAATACGGGCAGGTGTCTGAACTCTGAGTCAGAGAGGTGAGTGGTTGCTGACGACGGCACAGTTTGCGAGCAGAGAAGGCCGGGGGCGGGCCTGCAATCTGCTGTGACCTCTACCACCATCCCCCTCCCCAACCCTGTGCTGGCCTCACCCCCTCGCCGCGCGAAGACCATCCCATCACCACACGAGTGCGCGGTGATGATGACAGCAGTAACGCTAGACTAACACTCATCCACCACTTACTGTATACTAGATGGGCTGTTACATGCTTTGCATTTATGTAAGTATGTCCTCATCGAATCATGCAACACCATGAGCCAGCAACAACTATCCCCATTTTACCAACGCAGAAATCTGGGCTGAGAAAAGTTAAGAAATGTATCCAAGGCCATACATCCAGCAAATACCAGTTAACCGTGTTTAGGGAACAATCTGGGCCTCTATCATATTACTATTATCATTCCCTTCTGATGCAAACATTCTCCTTTTATCTTTCACCTGCTAATATAGCTGCTATCAGAATATGTCCTAATTGCTTCTCAAGAATTGTTTTATTGCAGACAGCAAATACCGTGATTTCCTCGTAACCATTTCCAAATGTAAGAAAATTTAAAGTCATATAAGCTAAGAGGATTTATTTTACTTGAACATAATACTTACATGCTCAGAGGAATTCTTATCATACCAGAAAAAAAAATACAAACTGTTTCATAAAGCAAAGATGCACAAAGTATTTGATCCTGAAACAAAAATTAGCTCCCCTAAAAGTCACAATGATGACGATAACTAGTATTCAGTAATGCTGAGGTTCATTTCCCTAGAAACGCCACTCAGTGGGGGAAGGTTCATTTTCTTGAGAACGTGAATTCATATTTAAGACACAAAACCAGACACAAAATGGTCAGAGGAAGGAGATCATGGCAAGTCCTTGAGGTTAGTGGGGGGCAAGCCACAAGATTACTGCTTCACGCTGAAGGTCATTCAACGGAGTGACTCTGAATATTAAGAGACACGACTAGTGTCCCGGACATACACATTTAAAAAGATGGTGATTCCTGAACTAGTACTGACTCCCATCACTTAATAAAGCTTACTCATTATTCCAGAATAATTCATTCTGCTCTACCTGCACTTACTCCTGATAAAGGCGAATCTGGTTGGTACCTGTAAGATGCAGACTTTTACACTTACAGCCTATGTTAGAAAACAGTGTCTAAAACACTTTCTAGAATTATTCATAGACATTAATTTATATGCATTAGATAAAAAATGCATGCTGTCAATTACTCATGATAAAAAGTGCCTGGGAAAATAAAATGGACTGGAGACGTTTAGGCAAAAACAAGCAGAGACTCTCAGCTTCCGACTGTAATTTAGAGGCCATGCAGTCCAATCCCCCACCCAGCACCAGATCCTGCCCATATAATCACTCTTTAAGTATTTCTGGCCATGAGGAGATATGTGGTTCATTTAATTTTTCATTAACTGTAATTATGAGAAAGTTCTTCCTCATCATTGTAGAGGACCCTTGGGAAAGTCCTATTCCTGAAGCAGAAGATCATCAGATAGTGAGTGACAGTACTTTGTCCTCATGAGAGAACCAGACTAAGAGTTCTACCTGCGGGTTTTCAACGGGTCACAGAGATGCACGTGCCCCTTCCCACAGTGTAGACCGCATGTATACGATGAGGGAGAGGAAGGCAGAATGTCTGAAACCCTCACGCTCCGAGCCCGTTTAGATGTCACGTGTGCTTTTTAGATCTGGGTGTCTCACATACTGAATGGGGATTGGGCTTAGTGCCACATAGGCACAATTTCTGACCAAAGAGAAGCAATTCAAGGCCTCAGTGCCTTCGGCCCCCGTGCCTCCCAGAATGACTGAGGGCTCAAAGTTGGCGAATGCCCAGCTCTGGTTGTGGTCCCACAGTCGGTCTGTCCCCTGAGCTATGCCAGATCTGGGGCCCAGGACAGGTTAGCCAACTGAAGACCACCACCTTCATGCAGCAGGCCTGCTAAGGGTGGGCGACAATTATTTCTGTGCTGGGCACAATATTTGATATAAATGTAAGCAAGGCAATATTTTGGCCGGTTTCTTTCTTTTCTTTCTTCTTTTTTTTTTTTTTTTTTTTTTTTTAGTGCCTTGGAATTTCATTACAATCAAAATAATAAAAAATAATACCTTTTGTCCAAACCCATTAAGTTGTACATGAGACGTGCAGTTCCTCATATGTCAGCTATGCCTCGAAGCGCTGACAAACTTTGACTTTTCTTAGCCCAATGGTTTTAGAGTGATTTTTGTTTTTATTGCTCTTTTAGACTACATCCAGAACTCTCTACTTTTGTCTTCATGGGCTCAAGACCCACATCCTCTTTAATACGGATTCTAACATAAATCACATTATCGGTCTTCCCCGTCCAACTTCAAATCTTCTGCAGGCCATCAACACATTCACATAAAGTATCTGCACGAGCACTGGACCAAACCAGAGAACACACAGGTGACAGTTCCCTCCAAGAAGATGTAACTGCATTCAACAGCGTACTCTGGGTATTTTTCTCTTTGTGGATCTGCTCCCAGATTCCTAATCGTCTTTCTTGACCTTCTTAACATGGTGTCATTTCCTCTGTCCTTCTTCTGGTAGTGACTCTTTCCTTTCAAACGAGCTCTTTAAAAGTCCCATCCCCTAAAGTCACCCTGACAGTTCTAAGATCACTGAGTTCTATTCTGGTGATGCTCTCCTGGATTTTCTTTTTCTAACCTCCTACACCTAAAATACACTTTTTTAAAAAATGTTTATTTATTTTTAGGGAGAGAGAGAGCACGTGCACTAAAGCAAGCGGGGGAGAGGCAGACAGAGCAGGAGAGAATCTCAAGCAGGTTCTGCTCTGTAAGTACAGAGCCTGACATGCAGGGCTCGATCCTACGAACCCTGACATCATGACCTGAACCAAAATCAAGAGCTGGATGCTCAACCGCCTGAGCCACCCAGGTGCCCCTGAAATACATTTTTAATATGAGCAATTTTACTATAGAACTATCACCATAAAGGATGTGAAGTGAGACACCTAACACATCTCAGGGACTTGTTTTCTTAAAAAATAAAACAAAATAAAAGGTGAGGTGCTATGATTGGCTAAATGGTCTTCAAGTTTCCTGTAACTCAAGAATCGCATGATACTTTGACGTTTGCAAAACACTTTCTTCCAAGGAGTTCAAGGAAATTCATCGATGGAATGGTACCAATTTTCTGAATAAACTCAAGCCAGAAGAGGAGACGGGAGTTTTCTGTACTGATACACATACATAATCCAATGCAGAACTAGGACGGTAACCGCGGAATACTCACACTCCCTCTGAAACACACAGCCCCCCTCCCTGCCAGGCATTGAAATGGCCCACGTGCCACATAGTAACTACTTAACATCGGCTGAGGCCTCCTTTTACTGTTTTCTGCAAGAGGGTACATACATCCAAAATATTACAAGGTTAGCTGTGTAGTGATTCAATAAATGTATTCTAATAAGTGTTCTAAGACTGTAGAATGGGGGAAAAAACAGAGATGTCGTACGCTCGAGTAGATTACTAATGTTTATTTAGGCAGCTGACCGGCCACCCGGGGGGAGGTGATTTCCTGACAACTGCTGCCTTCGTATCGAGAGCCCAAATTGTGCAGTCTGTACCAAATCACAGAGTCTGTACTGTCCCCTTTCTTCTGACATGAAGGTCACACCTTGTCACACAATATGCCAGGACGGTCTTCCATTTAAAGTATCCAAAAGCACTTTACAGTCATAGGAGAATGTCTCCATTTCGAGACAGGACAAAAAAATCAATGCCGTCTTGCCTCATTAAAAAGCACAGGTACATCATATAAACTGCAGGATCCCGTGGCTTTACAAATTTTTCAAAACACATTCCTTACTAAGGAATCATTATAAGCTCTAAATAAAGCTTACTCCAATCCAATAAGTAATGCCTCCAGATAAAATGTGAGTTGTTTACATGGAAAAAAGTAATTCATCATTATTTTTCTTCCTCTTGCCTTACCTTCTACTAACACTGCTTGTAAGGATACTCTCCAATGGACATCTACAGACTTAAATGAATTTCACTTAAAAATAAGTAAACACAACTTTTTTATCGGTCTATTCTTAAAGAGAATTCTCCCCAAGAAGTAAGCTTGAGTTTTGATTTTTATTGTTTGTATTTGTTTGGTTCTCTGTGGTTGGGAACCCTAAGACAACGACGTAGGGCAAGTCAGTCATTGAACCTAACAGCCAACAAGCAAATTCTTCTGGAGACTTGCTACTTCCTTCAAAGAGAGCAGCTATTTGCTACTCAGTGAGCAGAAGTAAAAACCTTTATCATTTTCACCAATTAATAAGCAAAAGTGGTTTTCAAATGATAAACATTTTAATAAATAGTTGTACAGGCATTGGCTTACGAATATTTCATCAGCGGGGCGCCTGGGTGGCTCAGTCAGTTAAGCTTCTAACTCCTGACATCAGCTCAGGTCATGATCTCATGGTGCATGGTATGGAGCCCTGTGATGGGCTCTGTGCAGACACTGTGGAGCCTGCTTGGGACTCTCTCTCTTTCCTCTCTCTCTGCACCTCCCCCTCTCACAGGCACTCTCTTTCTCTCTCAAAATAAATAAGTAAAACATTTAAAAAAATTCCATCAGCAACTACTACATTTCCAGCACTAAGAGTAAATTAAAAGGAGATGACACGGGACATCAGAAAAATGCTGTAGTAGGGCATTCCAAGAAATGCACAGAAACACAAAAGAAGCAAAAAGTCTTAGAATGAACTTCATTGAAACTGTACAAATTAGTCCAAGGTTTACAGCAATGCAGCTAACAAGGAATCAAGAGGAAAGTGACTCAAACCCAGTAAGAGAACATGGTTAACATTTAACTTGCCCAGGCCCCCATCCCCTCCACAGATCTGTGACGGTCTCGAGGCAAAAGCCCACAATCCCAGTGTGGACTCCCGAGCCCGGAGGGAATGGAGTCAGCCCTGTTCTAAAGGAGTTGTCTGTTCTGACCGAGGTGGGGCTTCCTGAGGGACCGAGGGAAGGCCCATTCGGTTGTTTGGCCCGTCAAGGTGACTAGCTGGCAGTGGTGAGGGCATTCCTAGACAACACCAACAGACACATGAACAGGTCACTGGCATGTGTGAGAAAAGGGGGCAGCTGGGTCAAGAAGACGCCAGAGCCTGGGAGGAAACGCGGGGGAGAGACGCCTCAACAAGAAGTGCTTGGACACTTGCTGTACAGAATGGGAAATCTGGAAAGCCACACGGGGACGGAGCACAACACATCAGAAAAAAAGGAGAAGACGACCGAAGGCTCCTGCATCCCCAGATGATCTTGTGGCTCAGGGTGAAGAGACAGTGATGCTAAGGCCAGTTAGAAACGGCACAGCTAAGCATAAAAGTGACTCAACGCAGAACCAGTTTGCAAGGCTGGGGGAACGTTGCCTTACTTCATTCTTTCATTTTAGTGCAGGCACTTTAGGAAACGGTGGTCTAAGCAGTAGCTGACCCCAAGCTAAAGGAACAGAAATTCCAGAGACCATGGGACAAGGAATACAATATTTACAAAAGTAGTTTAGGAAAGTCACTAAAGAAACACACAACTCTACCCCATATCAAGCATCAGCAACAAACCCCAAAGAGAGGAAAGTCTGATGCCCAGAGTCACCGCATCATATTTTTCCAAATGTCCACTTTTCAACAGCATCAACCATGCAGAGAAAAAAGAAAATACGGTGCATTCACAGGAAAAGAAGACAGTAATCTAGACTATTCCTGAAGAAGCACAGATAATGGAAAGAAAAGACTTTAAATCAACTGTCTTGGGGCGCCTGGGTGGCTCAGCAGCTTGAACATCCGACTGTTGATGAGTTTGAGCCTGTCAGCCCCACGTTAGAGATTAAATAAATAAAACTTCAAAAAAAATCAACGGTCTTAAATATGCTCAAATGGCTAGAAGAGACTATAGACAAAGAACAAAAGGAAACTAAAAGATGTCTCAACAATTTAAAAATATTAATAAACAGATGGAAATATTAGAAAGGAACAAAACAGAACTTTTGAACCTGGAAAGTATTTGAAAGGAGAAATGCACTCAAAGCTTTCCACAGCAGATTTGAGCAAGCAAAGAAATAGTTACTAAACTTAAGGAGAAGTCAATTACAATTACCCAGTCTAAGTAGCACAAAGAAAAGAGAGTGAAGCTGAATCAGCAGATGGTAAGACGCCTGAGGGACACCACCAAGCGTACCAACATGCCCACAACAGAAGTCCCAGAGTGAGAGGCAAGAGAGAACGGGAACTGAAGACTATCTACAGAAATGATGGTTAAAGGGCCACTGGGGGGCGCAGTCAGTTGAGCGTCTGACTCTTGATTTCGGCTCAGGTCATGATCCCAGGGTCATGGGACTGAGCCTTGAACTGGGCCCTGCGCTAAGTGCGGAGCCTGCTTAGGATTCCTTCTCTCATCCCCCCTGCCCCTCTCCCTCCCTGCCTCACACACACATGCTATCTCTCTCTCAAATACACAATTTTTTTAAAAGAACAAATGGTTGAAAACTTTCCGAACTGATAAAAAACATAAATCTATACATTCAAGTATCTCGACAAATTCCAAGCAGGACACATTCAAGCAGACATACACCAAGCTATATTGTGACCAAAATGTTGAAAAGCAAAGACAAAGAAGCGGCAAGAGAGAAGCAACTCATTACTTACAAGAGGTCCTCGGTAAGATTACCATGAACCTCTCATCAGAAGCCACTGTTAAGATGGCAATACTCCTCAAAGTGATCTACAGATTCAATTCAATCCCTGTAAAATCTTAGTGCCATTTTTGCAGAAACAGAAAAGCCAATCCTAAATTTACATGGAATTGCAAGGGGCCTCAAACAGAAAAAACAATCTCGAGAAAGAACCAAGTGGAAGTCCTTATACCTTCTGATTTCAAAATGTGCTACAAATCATTGAGAACACTGTAGTACAGTTTGAAAAAGAGGAAGACAAACCAGAACTAAGATTTATATTGAACATTTATGGGAAAAGTAGATATTGATCTTTTATTATTAGCTCATGACAGGCCATGCTGTGGTTAAAATAATGTGTCAGTGGCTTCCAATGACAGTATCTGTGGCTCACATATACCTCAGCTGATAGTGGACTTCAGACTGGCTCCATGAAGTTTTTATTCCAGGAACGAGGCTAGAGGGGCGACTTCCATCTAGTTCTTGGCGGAGGGGAACTAGAAATAGTGGGGCCAATCCTGGGCTTTCGAGCTTCGGTCCCGGTGTGGCATGTATCACTGCCGCTCAAATCCTCTGGCCGAAGCAAACAGTTCAGCCAAGAGTGATAGCCATGTGGCCAGGGGTCACTCCCCTTCAGGGACAGGTGCTGCAGAATATCTGTCAGTGAGGATGGCTCATCCTAGGACAGGGACACACAATCCCCGGCAATTACATACAATCCATCATGTTAAAGGATGAGCTATAGAAAACAAAGGAGAAATTCCTGACAGTATATACAGCAGGTACTTTAAGTCCAAGGATATGAACTTCCTTTTTTCAAGTCTGGTAGATATCCCCAAACCGCCCTATACAAATGCTAGAATCACTGACCTTCCCAACGGAAGGGCATGTGAGT
This sequence comes from Panthera tigris, assembly GCF_018350195.1. Classification (NCBI taxonomy): domain Eukaryota; kingdom Metazoa; phylum Chordata; class Mammalia; order Carnivora; family Felidae; genus Panthera; species Panthera tigris. Next base: position 4,409,704 of record NC_056670.1, read on the forward strand.
ATTATCAAATGCTAGCATTATCAAACTTGCTAAATTTTGCCAGGCTGGTTGGTAGAAAAAAACACTGCCTCATTCTTAAATTTCTTTGATTTAGGAGAAAAGTTGAGTATTCTGTGTATATCTGCCATTTATTTTTACTTATCCACACACTACCTGTTGAGATAATTTAAGAAGAATAAAGTTTTTAGTATAAGCAGAAAACAGAGTCAAACTGTTAAAACTCTTTATTGTCTTGGGGCACCTGGATGGCTCAGTAGGTTAAGCATCCGACTCTTGGTTTTGGCTCAGGTCACGATCTCACGGTCCATGCGTTTGAGCCCCACGTTGGGCTCTGCACTGGCAGTGTGGAGCCTCCTTGGGATTTTCTTTCTCTCCCTTTCTCTCCCCTCAAAATGAATAAACAAACTTAAAAAAAAAAAAAGACTTTGCTATCTGATAAAAGCCAGACTTGAGGCTTAGCCAGTGTGGCTAAGGCCATAAGCCAAGCAAAGGGTCATGGACATAGGGCTTGTGCTTGACACAGAAGGGCCAGAACGTATCGTCTCTGTCACTGAAATATGTCCAAGTACTATCCCAGCAAAGACTCACCTTGCCAGAAATGGACGAGTTCATTCTGGATGAAAGCCCAGTTTCTGCAGGCGGTTAAATACGGGATCACGGACCTACGGTACTGCTGCTGACGCCAGAGGGGAGGTGAGGGTCTCCCGGTCTTGGGCCACCGTGTCACACACCTCTCATGTCAGAGAAAATACCAACTGCTCTACAGTGCCCTCCCCAGCATGCCTCTGTACTGTGTCCTCTGCCCCATTTCCCCAATTATATCCCACACGATATTAACTTCAATGCACGTCACAGAGGAAACAGGGTTGGGCAAAGGATGTGGTCAAGGAAGTCTGTGCACGTCTATACATACTGGATCCTGTCTTCAAACAGAGACGTTCCAGCTGCGCAAGCTCGGCACGTGCAGGACCTCTCTGCGCTCGGTCTCCCCGTGTTGACAACGAGGGTAATGTCAGCACCCACGTTGTACGTCTGTTGTATTAAACAAGTTAATTCTGGTAAAGTCCTTAGAATAGTCCCTGACACACAGTAGGCACTTGATAAACTTTGGTTCTTATTTTCATGGCTGTCACGTCACCATTTTAAGGCTCTGAAAAGCTCTGCAGTAAATCAATCCGTTTAGTTTTGTCCAGTAGGCTTTTTTTCAAATAATCCAACACCAGAATAACCATTTTTTTTTCACCCAATGTCTTGCACTTTGGGAAATGCTATACGGTTTACCTCCTTTTACCTAATGCCAGACCCAGCAAATAGGACAGAAGATGGAATGGGGTGGAAGGATGACCAGACTTCAAGCTGCTAAGATAACCATGTTGTTGTAAGGTTCTCCCACAAGGGTCAGCCTGGAAAACCAACGACCCTTGTACTGATCTCACCAAAAACATTTTTTTAGGGCTCGAACCCATCAACTTTGAGACCGTGTCTTGCGCTGAAGTCAGACACTCAACCAACTGAGCCACCCACTGGAAACGTTTCACTCAGCCTGTCCCAACGCAACATCAAACATTACCATTATGCCTGTCGGAAAAAATAAAACACTCTATTTCTTATCTTCTGTCTTCCTCTTCTTATACCAAGAGATACTCCATGCACACTTTTGAGTAACAAATCTTCTGGAATATTTCAAGGAAAAGATTTCGAGTTAACGTGTTCTTTCACCCTCCCCATGATAAATAAGGCATAGGTTTCTATTCTCCAAGAGTAGACTCCAACTGCCCTGTGTTTAAGGTCAACTGAAGGGTTAAATCTAGCATGTGTTGACTGGATGTTAGTAAGCTACTTTGTGGGGATTCTTGTGGAAGACACAGAACTGCCCTTCCTGGCGCTGTGACTGACAGAACTTACCAGAGTTAGTTTGATAAAAAGTAAGCAAGGTCTGTGCTTAAAAAGAAGAGCATCTCAGAAACCCCTCAGAAAGAACAGCCTGCGGAAATCTAGTGGGTGTTTTTAATTTTATTATTTCATTCTCAAGTCAGTTAAGTTACAGTGTAGTCTTGGCTTCGGGAATAGATCCCAGTGATTCATCACTTACATGTCACACCCAGCGCTCCTCCGGAAAAGTGCCCTCCTTGACGCCCATCCCCCGTTTAGCCCATCCCCCACCCACCTCCCTTCCAGCAACCTTCAGTTTGTTCTCTGTAGTTAAGAGTATCTATGGTTTGTCTCCCTCTATGTTTTTATCTTGTTTTTCCTTCCCCCTTATGCTCATCTGTTATGTTTCTTAAATTCCACATATGAGTGAAATTCTATGTCTTTCTCTGACGGACTCATTTCGCTTAGCATAATACCCCCCAATTACACCCACATTGTTGCAAATGCCAAGATTTCATTATTTTTCATCACCAAGTAGTATCCCATTGGATCTATATACCACATCTTCTTTTTCCATTCATGGACATATCGATGGGCATTTGGGCTCTTTCCGTACTTTGGCTATTGTTGATAGTGCTTCTATAAACATGGGGTTGCGTGTGTCCCTTCGAAACAGCACACCTGTATCCCTTGGATAAATGCTTAGTAGTGCAATTGCTGGGTCGTAGGGGAGTTCTGTTTTCAGTTTTCTGAGGACCCTCCATACTGTGTTCCAGAGTGGCCGCACCAGCTTGCATCGCCGCCAACGACGCAAAAGAGATCCTCTTTCTCCGCATCCTCCCCGACATCTGTTGTTGCCTGAGTTGTTAACGTGAGCCACTCTGGAAGGTGTGAGGTGGTATCCCATCGTGGTTTTGACTTGTACTTCCCTGATAATGAGCCACGTTGAGCACCGCCCACGCGCCCCCACCCGGCGCTGCAGCTCTGCCCGGGCCCCACCACGCGCACTTCCGCGCAGCCCCTAACTGCTCCGTTCCTTAGCCTGTCCTTCGGCTTCCCCACAGCTCTCTAACCCAGGACTCCCAGAACGACCTTCCTAAAATACATCAAGCTACTTAGAATCCCTCACTGTCCTCCCGTTATTTTCCGGGTGGTGATTTGTCACTGCCCCCCCCCCCTCACTTCCTACCTCCCAGCCTCATCTCTCAGCACTCTAATATTCTCCCTCCCATGGAGAACGTTCCTCTGGAACGTTCTCCCTCCTACTTCCTCCTCTGCTAATTCCCACTTACCCTCAGAGTTCAGCTCAGACCTCCTCCTGCAGGGGGCCCTCTCCCTCCCTCCCTATCTCTCTCTCTCTCCCTCCTTCCCACGCGAGTGCGCGCGCACACGCACACACCTGCAATCACCCTGGGCCAGCGCCCTTCCCCCAAGTTCCCTCGGTGGCCCACTGATGACCACTGATGACGCCTTCTTGGAGTTACCACTTGCCCCGCACTTGCCCTCCTCCCCCTTCCCTCCTAGATGATCGGCTCCTACAGACTGGAGACCCAACCTTGTGAGCCTGAACCCGTGGCACAGATTTGGGCGGTCCCAGTCGCCTACGCAGAGCAAGAAATTCCATCCTGAACAGTGATTCAGTCAGTACTGGCCTGTCACCGTGGTGACTGCTGTCATGTCCAGTACCGAACAGCAACGAGGCCAAAAGTAATAAGCGGGAAGAAATAAAGGAGCCTTGAAACGAATAAGCCCGTCTTCCTCTGAACCATCCCGCGCAGCCGCCCTCCAGACGGGGGCAGTCGCGCCGTCCCTGAGAGCCACCCACCGGCCCGCCCCTAAGCGTGGGCGACGCCTCCGCCTCCCGCGGCAACCCGCTAACGAGCGGACACTGGATCGCACGGCCCTGCTGGCAGCGGTCGGTCCCCGAGACGGGCCAGGACGCGGCTGGGAAGCCAAGCCGGATGGGCTTCTCGGGCCTCCGGGGTAAACTAAGTCACGCCGGAGACCATCCTGCCGTCTGGCAGGAGCCCCGGGACGTCCCCCTCCCTGCGTGCGAGTGGCCACCACGCTGCAAGCTGCGGGGGAGAACGGAAGGCCCCTTCCGCCGGCACCGGCGCTGCGCGTCCGTCACAGCCAAGAGGGACACGCGGCTCCCGCCAGACAGGTCGGCAGTGAATTTACTGCAGCGCGACGGGACGCGTGGGCCAAAATCCACAAAAATGGCGACGTGCCCGGAACGAACAAGAGACGCGGGGGAGCGAGACGGGAGTTGGTCCTGGGTGTGGGTAAGGGAGGAGAGGGTCCACGTCCACGACAGACGAGCCCCCTCCGCACGAGGACCTTTTCTGCCTGATTCTTTTACCCCGAGTGCCCGGAAAATTCTGGGCACTCAAGCAGCACTCAAGAGAAAGTCTGTGATTAAATCAGTGTGTGGACAAACGAGAACACGATTTTATTTCGTAACTAAAACGTGGACTGGCTAAGAAAAGACAGACGGAGGACGCTCGTGTTTGGCGGCGACACTAAGTGTTGCGAGGGGGAGACAACATTCTGACCCAGCCCTCGGGAGAGACGAGTTCCCCTCCCCGTGGCCCGCAGACCCTCGGATCCCGACCTACGAGCACAGGCTCTGGAGTCCCACGGTCTTAGATTTGGACCTGAGGGAGGGGATCCTGCCCCGTCTCGGCGCTCACACACACACACACACAAAGGAGACGAGCGCAAATGCCCGCCCCATCACGGGCACAGGGTTTACGGAAACAGCGGGAACGTGTTAGCACCGCCGCCCGAGCACAAAATAAGCGCCTCTTACTTAATAGCTAACAATGTCATTAAGTGATCTCGAATCTCTTGTGGAAGAAAGATGGTGAGAAAGAAAAGCCAGACCTCCTTCATTCGTTTTGTAATGCTGCACAGCAAATTACTCTACGTGTGTGCTCTGTGTCCAAATCTCCCGTTTTCACAAAGACGTCAGTCACGCTGGATCAGGGGCTCGCTCTAGTATAACCCCATCTTCACCAATAACATCTGCAACACCCCTACTTCCAAATAAAGTCACATTTTCCATTCCTCTGAATTAGCGACATTTTGTCGTGCAAATCTCCACTTCCTTCAGACAGGCTGTGGTGTGCGGCGTGTTATCCAACCATAAAAAAAACAAATCTAATACTTACTGTAATAATAATCACTACGATGAACAAAGTACTAGCTCTGCACCGGGCACTGAGCTGGCCACTGGACGTGCGTTGTCCCCCAGCTCTTACGACGACCCTCCGACGTATGGTTCCTCACGTCTCCATTGTCCAGAGGCTTAGCGAGACAGACTTGCCCAAAGTCCCACTGCTAGCAGGTGGCGGGGCTGGGCCCGAAGACAGACTTTCTCAGTCGGATCCCGAGAGATTAACCAGCACCCTCTGTCACTCAGTACGCTGCAGGGGGTCCGAAAACATCCGTGGGCGGACGTCAGGCCCTCCCAGCTGTAAACACCCTCCGAGGCTTACTCAATACCCTGCTGGGTAATAACCATTCAGTAAACACGAGATGGAGAAGTTCTTACTCAAAAACCTATCCCCTTATATCAGATCTTATTCGACGACTTAACTTAGATCTTATCATTCAACTTACTGTAGATCTTATTCAAAACTTATCCTCTTACATTTTGCACTATAATCTTGCTTCAATTATTCCTTTCCTTATCGTTTTGTCACAGGTGGTTGAGAGAGGCATCACGGGGTTAAACGAGAACACACCCAGAGGATCCAGTTTGCTGACCTTCTTTCTGGGTGCTGTTTTGAGCAGGACTGTTCGAAGGAGGCTCTAGGTCTGGCGATAATTGTACCAGTTTCATTACAGGTTGAGATTGCATCCTTTGGATGGAGACGTAGAAGCCACCTAGTCCAAGGTTCCCTGAGGCAGGCCAGCCACTGTCCTTTCAAACAAGGCTTCTGAGCTAGAAAGCCCCCCCTGCCAGGCTGTCTGCCTGGCTCTTCAAACAGAAGTGACATTGGTTTGTACAAGGGACCGTGTTTCAGGCCACAACGGTCCCCGTGTCCTCCTCGGGAAAGGAAGGAGGCACCCCACTTTACAATATCACCCCTCTTCCGATCCTGATGAAGAGTGAATTTCCTGGCACACCCGTTTCCAAGCCTGGCACAAACCTGGTTGGAAGCTTCGACTCACGACATTCTCAAATGCACTTCAGTCACTGCGGGCTCACAAAGCCCACTTTTGTTCCCCCTCCTAATGATTAACAGCTTTAGGCACCAGCAATCATAAAAAATAACGTTGTTCTCCAATGTTCTCAGCTGAAAATGTTCTGGGGGAAGACAAGGAAGCAGCCTCGGTGCAGGGGACACCTCCCTTCCAGTGCCCCACGTGGAGAGTCCAACGGCAGCCTCTTCAGTCACTCAGCCAAGTACCAGCGCACACAGGTCCCCAGCTCCAGCCAGAGAGAATGGCTTGTTCCAAGCAGACTCGCTTCAAGTGAAGCAAGCAGGGAAGATCAAAACTGCTCAGTGAGGTCATTCCTGCGAATCATCTTCTTCCTTCAGATGGCTCGCAGGAGCCAAAGCAGAGGCGGATTTAACAGCCCGGGTACAAAGGCAGAGGGGAGCACGCCCACAGCCTTGTTAATTTCTTTACTGAACCAGCTGCACCTGCATGAAGTCGCTGCCCAGTGACCACAGGGTGACCCGAAACCCAGCGGTTAAGAATGTAACGAGTAAGGGAAGAACCACTCCACATCACACTCAGGCCACCCGGTCCCCATGGACAAGAGGCCTCTGCCCCTGTCACCTGCCGGGTCCGTGTCCTCCTCAGGGCACCGCGGGCATGCCTCCGGCTCTCGGTGGCGCGGCCCCGGGGACCCAGAGCAAACCCCCCACCTGCCACTGCCTCAGCCACCCTTTCCCAGGTGTGAGCGCCAGCATCGAACTTGCTACCCAAGCACAGGGGACCCAACCGAAAACACCATGTGCCCCACTTACACGCTGAACTGAAAAGTGCTAGGAAACGTGTGCTCCTCGGTGCCGTTACCCTAACCCTAAGGGTCTCTCTTTTGGTGCGGACTCGGGACTGGCTCTCTCCAGACTGATACGGAAGTCCTTCCCCAGGGGGTCCTTCAGACACAAGCGGGTTCCTTGGAGCCCCAGAGAGGGACAGCGGGCCTGGCCCGTGTGCTCCCTGCTCAGCCCCGAGGGTTCCAGCAGCGCCCGGGAGTGCGGGGCTCAGCCCCGCAGCCTGCCTGCTCCTCGCACCAGGGCTGGTCTCTGACGCCCACTCGGCCCCTGCAGCCCTCCCCTCCCGGGTCCTGCAAGAACGGATGCCGCCCCCTACCACCTTCTCCACAAGACCGAACACTGACCGACCCATGAGGACACTCAGGCCCTGCACAGAGCAGTTCTGTTCATGAGTCTGCTGTTCTGGATTGAATTAATCAAATCGCAACCCCAAATAAGCACTCCTGGGTTCCACGTAAAAAGTTAGCTATATCGAGATGCAGAAAATTTAAAAATTAGAAACAGCAATACTTCCTTCAATATTTGACATGCAAGAACCCAGAGGACCCTAGAGTCAATTCGTTCGATTTATGCCATTTTTTTCTAAAGGAATTTTTGATAAAGGCAAGTCACACAGCTTGCCTGATATCAAACAGGTTTGATGTGTGGTAAACAGGTGTGAGAGCTGGTAAACCCACAACGGACCTTCTATCCCTAAATATCTGTTCATTATTCATTAACAGTGTGGTGAATTTGGCACCACGCAGAGAAATAACGTATCATTTCCCACTTCCGTCCCCCGTCCTAACGAACGATTCTTCAGTGATCCACGGTTTTAATGGCAAGTGCTATAATTTAAAGACACGACTGGATTTTAGGCCTCGGGGACGGGGTTTGTGAAGAGCCAAGGACAGACAGGCTTCAGCACCCTCCCAATCACACTGGGAGCATGAAAGCCAGCCGACAGCAACCGAGACAAACCCTAAAGAAGAGGGATTCATGCCACAGAGTCACGGTGAGCCATCACAAGACACAGAACGGCCCTAAAACATGAAGGCATTACTTATAATCCCCAATGTGTTTGTCACAGCTCATGAGCCAAAACCTAATGAAACGCCTGTAAATTATATTGTTATCCAATTCCTCGGTGAAATCTGAAATTTCTGTAACCTTCCTGAAAATATCCGTTCCTTTTTTTACCCATTCCCCCAGGATACAATTAAGTCAGCAGAGAAACGGTGAGTACAGAAGATACATACACATTTTGGGAAACAAATACAAATTAAGTTTCAGCCATAAATTCTTTGATGGTCTCTATCATCCACATGAGTGAACTAGCCAAAAAAGAAATCACTTGGCAAGAAATTTTTCAGCCCTAAGATGTTCCACATGCTAATTAAGGGCTCTGTTAGGGGCCTGACCTTCAATGACAAGGTGCTTATTAAACCCCTTTGGTTTCTCCCTCTGACTGAAACAGGATTAGATTTAAAAAAAATCGTACTTAAATGTTAATAAGAAATTATTTTAGCTCAGAATTTTGATGTTGCATGTGCACTGCGGATATGAGATTCTAACTTAATACATAATTGACAGGTTACTCCCCAAACCCTCCATCCCAAAAAGTAGTTAAAACTTTTCAAATTTTCTTGTCATAAAACATCGTCTTGCTTGCAGCAGATTTAGCTTATTATAACTAAGTAGATTTTCTTTCTTCACATCACGTAGGTGAACAGAAGAACGACTAAGGATCTAAGGAAGACCAAGACGCTTTCAAAAAAAAGTAGGACTCCGACAAAACCAGAGGTCGGATGACCAGACTAAATGAAAGCACAAAGCGGTGAAAGCAAGCAAACGAGAAAAAAGGAAAACATTAGCAAACACACCATCACTCCCTCGTTCCAGTACTAACAAGTGCGGGCACAGTGTTTCTCTAGTAGACGTCTGCGAATCGCCTACATCAGAATCGCCTGGGTTCATTTTGTTCAACTGCCGATATCTGGACCCCACCCACCATGTCTTGGTGGTCTCCCGTAATTCTCCCCCAACTAAAAACCACTGTTTGTGACGACTGCTATCACAAAGGGACACAGCACACTACTTGCCTTTCTATCCGAGTGCCTTCCATCTTAGTATCGGGTAAAGGATTCTGCCCTTGAAGGGAAAATAAAATTTATTGTGTCCAATCACGTTACAGTATCTCCAGATACAAAGTGAATCAATGAGTATTTTCATAAGGAAGGGATTTTAATATTTTCCAAGAGTTTCTAATGCACCACCTTGTTCATAGCCTTATTTGGCAAGATAGGACATGGCAAGCAGAGAGGCAAAATCAGGGGGCATCTTATTCACCTATGTACCGGCACCAAACACAGGGGGGCTCCTGGGATGTGGATGATCAGTACACAGGGGTATGTTCAGTAACACAGAAAAAGTGAGAGATGTTTAAAAAATGTAGTCTGGAATCATTGCAAACCATTGATCCTAAGAGTTGATATGCTACACGTTTGTGATGGGGTGACATGGAGAAGTCAGTGGTGAGATAAATGGACAAGTGAAATGGGTAGGACACTACCTACCTGTGGAGTCCTACAACACTCAGTCTTTTTTTTTAATGTTTATTTATTTATTTTGAGAGAGTGTGTATGTGAGAGAGCAGAGGAGGGGCAGAAAGAGAGGGTGAGAGAGAATCCCAGGCAGGCTCCACACTGTCAGCACAGAGCCCGATGCGGGCCTCGAACCCATGAACCACGAGATATGACCTGAGCTGAAACCAAGAGTCAGAGGCTGAACCGACTCAGCCGCCCAGGCGCCCCCTACAGTGCACAGTCTTAAAACTGCAGCTGTGAGTCACAGGCTCCGCTAACTTGCGTAAAGGTTTGTTCTTCAAGGTACCACGTTGGAAATACAGTCCCTAGAAGGGAAGACCCAAAATAAAGTGTGCTTCCAAAGGTGGACTGTGGTTCTTCACAGATCATTACACTCATCATCCTGATCAGTCTGGACAAACCTATCCACTACTACTCATACAAAGGGCAAATCTGTGCACGTGACTATAACACAATCCGACAACAATTACGGTAAATTTAAGGACTTCCACGGTAGTATCAGCATAGAGGTTTTCCTTGTGGAAAGGATGGTTAGCAAAATTAATTTTACATTCATGCCAGGAGGTAATGAAATAAACATGTTACATTAATGTTATAATGTGATTTTTATAGTCAGATAGTCAGCTGTAATGTTTTATAAAATATATGCCTCATCGACTCCAGCCCCAAACTACAAGTTATTACTTCTGTTCATTAAATGCACATAAGGACATCAGGCAAAATTAGATTATTTTATAGCAGTGTATTTCATTAATTTTTTACCAGTAAAGTAAGTATGGAAGCATAATTCCTCTTCAAACACAATTTTAAATTGACAATTTACCCATCTAGAAGGAGACACACAACAAAGGGTTACCAATGTAAATGGATGCCTCTTACTATTTAACCCAGCTGCAGGTTACTGTGATTTATCACCCTGGGAAAACCTTCACGATGGGAAAACCTTCAGGTGGAGAATCTGCTCCTCACAGAGATTCATTTCTGGAGGGGTGGGGGGAGGACTTCAAAGCAGAAAGAAAGTCTGTCCTTATGACATTGTCAAAATGTCCTAATGGTAAAAAAAAAATAAAATAAAATAAAAAATAAAAATTAGTCCTTCGACAAGATCTGGCAGGCAGGTCAAACATCAAAAATCCAGATTTCAGAATCTATGAGGGTGCTTCTGTGTGAATGGAACTACCTAATAGACTCTTTGTGGCTGAAAGAAAAAAAAAATCAAATTCCAGTGAGTCACCCACTGGTGTCTCGGGACGGTTTTGCTGACGGTGGAAAGCGGATTTTCCGCTTGAAAACTTCCCACGTGGGCAGCGCAGTCCTCTGCACATCTGAATCCACATCAGTTGGCATTAGTAACTCCAGAGTCTATCTCCGAATGGTGGAAACATTAGATGATATATTGTGCAGGCATCATAACACCCTTCTAAAATACTCAACTGGAATAATTTCTGAAAAAAGTTAAGTTCTAAAATATTTCTACCCCCAAAAGTTTTGAATTAGGGACTGTGGGTCTGTATCTTCACCTGGATGTGTTGCTGTCTTTCTGTCCACCAAACAGCCACCACGGCGGGGAGTTATTAGGGTGGGTAGGTGGGTAAGCTCCGGTTGGGACAGAGCTGTGACAGGAAGCATGGGAGGGGCTGTCTTTGTGCGATCGGAGAAGGCCCCCGGGGACAGCACTTCGGGTGAGACCTGGAGTGAGAAGTCAGGATGGTTCTCACAGTCCTGGAAGCAGCAGCACAGACAAACCCAGCAGAGAAGCAGCAGGTGCAGTTCCAAAGGCAGGAACGTGACCTGTGTGAGCACAGCGAGGGGGCAGAGGGAGGAAACGGACAAGCCACACACACAGGCGAGGACAGCCCAGAGCGGACAAGTTTGATTTTTATGCTGCGTGTACTGACAAAGAAGGGCGGTATTAAGTGAGGGGGAAGACACGACCAGGTTTATAACCTTAAAATACATGGGAGCCTGGGTGGCTGTTGATTGAGCATCTGACTCTTGATGTCGGCTCAGGTCATGATCCCAGGGTCATGGGATCGAGCCCTGCATTGGGCTCCATATGGAGCATGCTGGCTGCTTGGGATTCTCTCTCTCTCTCTTTCTGTGTGTGTGTGTGTGTGTGTGTGTGTGTGTGTGTGTGTGTGTGTCTCCCTCTCTCTCTCTGCCTCCCCCCAAAAATAAGAACATAAATAAATAATAAAAGATAACTTTGGGGCACAAGAAAACACGGAGAAAACTTAAATGCCTAATCCTAAGTGAGAGAAGCCAGCCTGAAAAGGCTATGCACCATATGATTCCACCCATATGACTTTCCGGGAAAGCTGAAACCACTACTAAAATATCAGGGTTGCCACAGGCTAGCATGTGGATTTTTAGGGCTGTGAAACCACTGCATCTGATACGCTTACGGTACGTATGTCTTTTGTCCAAACCCTCAGAATATTCACCAAGAGTGAGTCCCAAGGTGAAGCGTGGGCTCTGGGTGATGACGGTGTGTCAGTGCAGCTTCACGCATTACAACAAACGTACCGTCCGTCGTGGGGTGCTGATGATGGGGGAGCCTGTGCAGGTGTGTGAGGGCAGTGGGCGGATGGGAAATCTCCATGATTTCTCTCGATGTTACTGTGGACCTGGAATTGCTCTTAGAAAATGATTAGTTAAAAAAAGAGAGATAAGTCTGGCTGATTTGTAGTGAATGGACTAAGAGGGCAAAGTCAGAAACAAGAGGAGCGGTTTGAAGGCCTTTTCAGCTGAACGGGGGAGAAGGGGAGGCAGACTGTACCAAGGTGGGCGGGAAGGATGTAAGTCAACATTTTAGAGGGTTGATCGCAGAAACTTCTTGAAGGGACTGTACATGGGTGAGCAGCAGTGAGAGACGGAGATGTCAGTGGGCATTTCACACTCAGATCTGGAGTCCAGGAACAGAGGGGGAAGGACAGATCCAGCTGGGGGCCATAAGCTCACGATGGCAGTTACAGCCCTGACAACGTGGGGAATTCACAAGACGACTCAGAGAAGGAGGATAAACAGGGAAATGAGGTCGCCCGGGACCAAGACCTCGTCGACTATAAAATCCAGAAGTCAAGCAAAGGCTAATGAGAAAGAGAAGCCAATAAGATATGGGGAAAAACAAGCAGTGGGGTTGTGGAAATAAAGAGAAAAAGGTACCACAGGAAGGTCAGCTCTGTTTTGTGCCACCACGTTATCCAATAAAACGGGGACAGCAGAATGTGTAAACGTTTTAAGCATCTTTGCCATCATTTCACTGGCAGGTCCATGGAAAGGATGAAATACAGGTCATTGTACCACAGTTGTAAGCTAGTGGGGGCCCAGATGGTGAGCAAGACAGAGTTCAAAGCCAGATCCTAGGACCTGTGCGCCCCTCCGCTCCCCCGTTCTCCAGGTCGTGACCCCCAGAGTCCCTAAGCCCCAGCTTGAACGGCCTCTGAGAAGCTATGTCGAGTAGCCGGGCCAGCACGTCCTTGCCAGATGCCTTCCTAGGAGAGCCTCCTCATTCCTGCCATCACATTCCATTTGTGTGTTCAAGCAGCCATATCTTTGCTTAATTCAGTGCAGGAGGAGGGGGGGATGTGCACGCACTGTCCCGATAGAAGCAATATGAAGGAGCTCAACAAAAGCCCACGGAAAGAGGCGTTCTTTTAACAGGTGAGAACTTTGCTGTGGCTGACGTGGGGCAGGGCTTGTTTTAAAGTCAGACCAAAATACTAGGAGCACCTGAGTGGCTCACTCGGTTAAGTGTCCGACTTCAGCTCAGGTCATGATCTTACAGTTCGTGGGTTCGAGCCCTGCGTCGGGCTCTGTGCTGACAGCTCAGAGCCTGGAATCTGCTTCGGATTCTGTGTCTCCCTCTCCCTCTGCCCCTCCCCTACTCATTCTCCCTTTCTCCCTCTGTCTCTCTCTTTCAAAAATAAACATTAAAAAAATAACATAAAATGAGACCAAAATACTTTGGGCATCACTGAATGGCTTTATGCAGAAACAACCTTAGACTTAGACTTAAAATTACACGTGATATCATTTAAAAAATGCGAACCGAGGCCTCCCACCTAAAAAGTATTTACTGAACTAGTCTGGAAAAAAGGCTAAGAATTCCCCTAATATTAACTCTTTTCAACTTACATAGCTTTCCCTGAGGGAGGCCACACGTGAGGTTAACTCTCAAGCACGCTCACCTTGGGTGATACTAGTTGGGACAGTCAATCAGCATCCAGCGACCGTCACGAGAGGACATGGTCAGGAGTGGTAAGTTCTGGAATGGGAAGTAAGCGTGCTAGCTACCAGGACCCCTCCTCCCGAAGCCAGGACTCTAGAGTCTCGGGATTATCATCAGAGATAAAGAAGCAAAGGCCACGTTTCCCCCTCCACCATACGAGCCAAGCGATGTTGCAGAGACCAAACAAAAACACAGAAACACAAAAGAACAGCAGAAAACCTGGCTTCCGAGTCCTAAGTTCCAACTCTGACGACTTCTGCCACCCCGCCACGGACACGGCGCACGAACAGCACGCCCAGGAGTCAAAACAAGGCCCGTGTAGCGCGGACGCCCACGGCCCACACACCGCGCTCAGTCTTCCACCGGCTCCTGGGACTCCAGCTGGAGACAGTGTCGCTCGCTCCTTGGCTCCTGACTCACCCCCACCCCCCCGCTCACAGCCTCATCCTTGTACGTTTAAACGGCCGCGTGGACACAAGCAAAGGGGAACACGCTTGCTCTTCTACGTTTCCACACCAAGGACCCAGGTCAGCACCGGCAAGACCTGCGCGTTCCCACACTTCCTGGTCTGGTGGGAAATCCCGAGCGTCGGGCACCCGGGCCCCGCGCGCGCAGATACTTTGTCTCCGGCCGCCACAAGTCACGTGACGTCCCCGCACTCTCCGGGTTGGAAGACGGGGTTCGGGGTTCGAAGAGCAGCGGCGGCTTTGAGGAGCTTGGAGGCGGAGCAGCGGCAACGACAGACTTGCGCTCAGGTCGGCAACGCCACCAGCCGCGGGCTTCCTGCCACCGGAGCTAAACCCGCCAAGCTCTGAAGTGCGCCGGACCCGAAACGGTTTCTCTTCTCCCGGGCCGACGCGCGGAAACCGTCAGATGAGTCAGAACCTGCGCCCCCGCGGCCGCCCTCGGCTGGCGTTCGGAAGTCCGGGCGCCGGGGCCGCTCCGGGCCTCAGACCCACCGACCCGACCGGCGGGCCGCCCGCCCTCCCCAGGCCTGCGCCCCGGCGGCGAGCCGCGCCGACGGGACAGGCCTGTCCGTGCCCGCGAAGCACAGCACGCAGTCCACACCCCGAGGGCTCGGCCAACACGGTGCCGCGTGGCGAGCCTCACCTTCTCCGTCCCGCACGTGTCCGCCTGCCTCCGGGGACCTCGAGTCAACGTGGCGCCCGCCGGCCCGGACGCTCGCCCGTGGTGCGCACAAGCCCCGTGGGATGGCAGACTGCCCCGGGCCGGGGAAGCTGGGACCTCGCCGTCGCCTCGCCAGCCCCTCGGCGGACTGGCCGCGTGACTCCGCTGTGTCTTCTAGGCGAACTTCCTGTGTCCTTGAAGACGGCAGGTTTCCCAGTCGGCAGGGAAGGGGCCCGGGTTCTGCACGACGGAGCCCCGGGCCGCCCCGGGTCGGCCCCGGGCCAGGGACGGAGGGCTCAGTCCGCTGCTGCTCAGTCTAACCTCAACTCCCCCCGTTTTTAAAACCCAGGGAATCAAACGCGTTCCCGGTTGTCCTTACTAACAGTTCCTTTCAACTTTTCTATTGTCACGGGGTCATTATGCAAATTACAGCTCTCGTATTCACCTCACGTGACTGACGTGGGGGTCCACTTGTTGCAACTAGTAAGAACCCCATGAAAAAGGCGTCGCCAGTTGACAGAAGTGAGTGCCAGGTGGCTTCCAGGCTCTCAGCTTGAAGGTGACAAGGCCAGGACCCCCAAATCTCCTGCTCTTCCTACTAGATCACAGTGGCCCAAAGACGCCCGCACCAATACGTCCTCCCTTCTGGCATCCGGAATAGAGGGCTGAACTCAGACGGCCGCCCTCCGCCCCTCCCGGAAGGTACCAACTTGAGCAAAGTCGCCCAGAGTCTCTGCTCCTCAGCCTCTGCCACCAAAACCGGGAGAGGCCAGGGCCTTTCACTGCACCCGTGCACTCCTGCCATCCACAACTGTTCTCCGCATAGGAGCCAGAACAGTGCTTTCAAAATAGAAATGCCCTTGAAGCACCTGGGTGGCTCAGCGGGTTGCAAGTCCCACTCCTGGTTTCAGCTCAGGTCGTGATCTCACGGTTCACGAGATCGAGCCCCACATCTGGCTCCTTGCTGACGGTGCAGAGCCTGCTTGGGGTTCTCTCTTCCTCCCTCTCCGTCCCTCCCCTGCTTGTGCTCTCCCTCTCTCTCTCTCTCTTTCTCTCTCCCTCAAAAATAAGTAACACTAAACAAAAATAAAATAAAGTAGCAATGCCCTTTTGTTTCCTAGTCACACCCTCCAACACTTAGACTTTGTAGGGGACACTGAACAATAAAAAAAAACTTGCCCGGTAATTTACAAGACCCTTGGTGGTCTGGTCCATGCTTCCTCCTCTACTGTGCCCCCCACACTCCCCTATTCAGTCACCACACTGCAGCCACACCGGGCCCTTCACACAGGCCTCCAGCAAGCCAAGCTCACGGCCCCTCTCACATTCCCTCTGCCCGGAATGTTCTTCCAGCCCTCGAGGCCAGCCCATGCTCACGGTTCTGGTCTCAGAAGCCTCCTCACTCCCTTTGTCCACAGGAGCTCTTTCTGTGCCCTTCACCCCCGTCTTGACCCATTGCCACTTCATCTTTATACCACATACCACCACCTAAATTCTCATTTATTTGGTTTCTTTTGCTTTGCATTTATTTCCTCCTTCTCACTCATTAATCACAACATGCGTCCCATGAAAACAGGCTGCATCTTATTTACCACCCCACCTCTGTTCTCCATCAGGTACCTAATGCCTTAATGTCTGGCACCTGGTAGGAGCTCAGAGAGTCTTTGTCAAATGACAAATTAGTCATCTGTAAAAAGCCATATAAATAAAAAATATTCCATTATAAATTCAGACCATTTGTTTCAAACTGGGGCCAAAACTTATTGCCTTACTGTTGAAAAAAAAATACACACAGTATTATGAAGCAGGCTTAAAAAGAGACGATACTTTTTAACGTTTATTTATTTTGAGAGAGACAGAGAAAGAGAGGGAGGGGCAGAGGCAGAGAGAGAGAGAGAGAGAGAGAGAGAGAGAGAGAGAGAGAATCCCAAGCAGGCTCCACAATCAGCACAGAGCCCGACATGGGGCTCAATTCCACAACCCCGGGATCATGACCTGAGCTGAAATCAAGAGTCGGAGGCTCAACTGACTGAGCCACCCAGGTGCCCCGCAAAGAGGATATTTTGAAGAAACAACTTTTTAAGTATCAAAGCAACAATGGAGATCAAATATACCATGTGTGGGAAACCAATGAGTCTTGACTGAAGTAAGACCTGTGCATCCTCTGGTCATAGCACTTTGTTTATGGATTAGAGTTTTACATTTACTCTAAGATAATGAAGCAATGTTTAATTTTTCCCATCACTCTCTAATTCAGATTTGATAAATTTAGAGCAGCCATAGGTGCACAGAAACTTCCTGCCACAACATCCTCCTCCTTGGCTCTGACTTCCCAAGCTTCTCTAAAGCACTACATCCTTGCCTTGGGCAGAAGAGAAAGGAAGACTTAGCTAGAAAGGAAAGGCCTCCCTTCCCTTTGGAGGGGAGACAGAACCCACGCACACCCACGCACACCCACGCACGGAGCGACCCACGAGGACCCCAGCTCAGGCGCACCACGCACACCCACACACGGAGCCACCCACGAGTCTCTCAAAGAGACTCTCCCGGCTTTGGAGGCCACCAAGACCTCCAGGCAGCACCAGCCAGCTCGTTCTCCGTGATTCTCCATGTTCGCGGACACTGGATTTCATAATCATGACTAAGCTGCAGCACCTCTGAACAAGAGTTGTATCTTACATTTCATTCTTATCCCCCAAAGCACAGGGTTAACACATACCCAGTAAAAGGCCTACAGTTAATTCCTATCAATTAATATAAATTAGGCACATCTTATTGTGTTCACCTTCTCTGACCTTTCCCATGTCTTCCATAATTGCATTTTGAGGCATAGCAAGAGAGGACCGAGGGCCAGCTCATAAAATGCAGAACTGCAGGGAAGGTTTTTTATAAAATAAACACAAACCGCTTTATGCACAGCTTGTAAAACTGAAAATTGATTGATGCAAATGTGCTGACATACATTCTAATACTTTTATTTTCGACTTCATTTAACAAATGTTGATCTCAGTTTATTTTTCAGAAGAGCCATTTTCTCCATGCCTGTGTTAATGTGTTTATTATTACTTCAATATTTATAACCGCATAATACTTTTCCATAAGGACTTTCTGGACTTTATACCCACCAAACAGCTCAGAGCATAAGTTTTTAAGAAAGAAAGGGGTGTAAGAATAAGGCTAAGTGAAGAATCGTTCACTGAGGGAACATACCATTTTATATTATTACTCTTTTTTTGGGGGGGGAGGGGCAGAGAGCGAGGGAGAAAGAGGATCCCAAGCAGGTTCCCCGCTGTCAGCACAGAGCCCGATGTGGGGCTTGAACCCAGGTGACATCACAACCTGAGCCAAAATCAACAGTCCGACGCTTAACATTCTGAGCCACCCAGGTGCCCCTGTTACTCTCTAAAAATTAACTCCTTGGGGTTCTCATTAATCAAATCCTAGGTGGCAGATAATACGTGATCACTTCACCCAACTTCCCTGAGCAATCTCCCCACGTGAGGAAATCTCTCTCTCTCGTTTTACAAACACACCCTCCGTCTCGTACCTTCGCCACAGTTAAGGAAACTTCTGCGGAAATGATTGCTATTAGCCTGACAAAATGATTTTTGACTTCAAATGCCTTGCTTGCCTAGCACCGCCCAGGACCCTGGAATAGCAAGAACCTACAAAAGACCCCTCTGAGGGCAGAAGGCGGGCGCCTTGTCACGCCTCACTGTCTCCCGGCTGCCTCTGCTGCCAGACTGAGTGCGAAATCCACAAGGACCACAGACAGAAAGCTTCAAACCCGGCTTGAGGAAACTAACCAAACATATAAACACAGTTTCGGCCTTTTTGAAAAAAAAGTAAAACGTTTAAATTATTGTGATTTCAAGACATGCGCTTCAATAGTCTTTTCATTTTGAATGTTCACAGAAAAATAATCGGTTTTCTCAACTAGCCAACCTATCCAACTATATTCAAAGAACTATTATCTATTATCTCCCATGAAGTAAACAAAGAATCCTTTAGAAACGTACCTTGAAGAACACCACAAAAGACCGCCCATGAGAGAAGCATCTCGATTGCAAGTCATACGTTCACTTATAACATCTGCCCTTGTGACTCTCGATTTGCAGTCTTAAGCTTTGTTTTATTAAAATACCATCCCATCCCAGTCTGTTACATTTCTACCATTTGTTCACTATTTTTGTTTCAGGGATTACTTTCTCAGATTTTCACCTGCTCCCGGATATCACAAACAGCCAGTTCAGACCTCGTCTTTCAAGCCACGTAAAGCGGCTTGCCTGTCCAAGCTGCGATCTGAAGAATTTAGCCGGCAAGGACGCACAGGGTGAGCACTCAGAAAAGAACCCTGACTATCGCCTGCGGAGCTGCTCACGAATGCTGAGGTCTTCAATCCCACCGTGTAGAGAAGCGCAAAAGGACTGGTGTTAGAACAGGTACACACAGCCGTGGGTATCTGTCTCTGAAAACTGAGATTATGCTACTCTGTTCCATTCCGTGAGCACGTCGTTGTCACGTGAAGCCTGGTTTGTGAGCGCCACTTCTTTCAAAGATGCATCGTCCTTCATTCAGGGGACATTCACAGTCCTCCTGATTCAGTACCTGATTTAGTCACCATTTCCCTTTCTGGGTTCCAGTTTCCTGACTGGTAAACCATCTGCTAACAAGCTCATTATAACCACGTAAAAGAATTAGTTTAGAAGCTGCCAGTGAAGAAGGCAGGGTGAATAGACCCCTTAATTCCCTGCTTCAAACATTTAGAAATATTGTCAACAATTTTAAAAACAAATCTTCAGGGGCGCCTGGGTGGCTCAGTAGGTTAAGTGTCTGACTCTTGATTTTGGCTCAGGTCACGGTCTCACAGTTCGCAACATCGAGCCCTGCATTAGGCTCTGTGCTGACAGTGAGAAGCCCGCTTGGGATTCTCTTCTCCCTCTCTGTCTGTCTCTTCCCTGCTTGCTCTCTCTCTCCCTCAAAATAAATAAACTTAAAAAAAATTAAAATAAATCTTCAAAACCCACGTCAAACTCAAAAGCAAGAAAGGGGACTTTGTGGCAGAAAATCGGAACTGAAGACCACAGCGGTGAGTATGAGGAGAAGGTGCAGAAACCTGGAGGTACCGGAGGATACGTGAGACTTGGATTTAGCACTGAATCTTCAACTAGTTTTGAGGCCCTGTTTGGTCGAAAGCTACACCTGTATTTCCTGTGAAAATACTAGCCAAATATGGAAGACTGTCCCAGCTAGAACAGAAGCTTAAAACCAAAAACTCCGCCCACGTTCCCCAAGGCTTGATTGGAAAGCTGACGTCCCTTCTGAGCTGCAGGCGAACACAATGATTATAAAGTGCACAGAACCCCTCGCCTGCCCTGTTTGTAGTGTGAGGCCCACATTCTTCCTGTGCATTTGGAATGAAAACCTAAGGGAAAAGCTCGTGTAAAAACTGGTCAGCATTGAAATCCCCATCCAAAGAAACCGTGAAAGAAAACAACTCCCACTGAAGATGAGCTCACACATAAAAACACAAAGCACGAGAGGAAACTAGCCCAAAATGACAGCTGACCAGCCAGTGGGACCTCGGAGCACTGTGGGACCAAAGGAGCAGTGATACCATGCACTAGGTTGAACATACCAGAGGGGAGAGGAAAGGACCAACCCAAAAGACAGGCAGATCATTATGAAAAAAGAGCAAGTAAACTTTAAAAAGAACCAAGGGAACTTCTAGAAATGGGAAACTGTTATAAAATTTAAAAAGTAATAAAACAGTCAAAGGGTAAGTTAGACAATTCCAAAGAGCGAATTTGCGATTTGAAAGACCTGAATCAACTACCCCAAATGCTGCACAGAGAAACGGAGAAATATTTCAAGTGTTCCCTGACCTCAAGTCAAGACTTCAGGGAGCTTTTAAGATCAAATATAGTGTAAAGACATGTCACTATATAAAAATCAGAAACTCTGGAGGAAGATGCTATAATGTCAAGGGACGATCAAGTTAACCTGTTAATACAAATAACCCGAGGTGAAAGCTCTGTGCTGTGCAGGCTGGTCCCTCAGGGTCCTACTTCCCCTTGACCTTGATGATCCACAGCTAGCTGTATTATTCAGACTCCAGGACCCCCCTCCACACGTAGTCACCTGCATCCTCTTCTTTAGGCAATTAGCTTGCTCTCTCTTTTTTTTTTTTTAATTTTTTTTTCAACGTTTTTTATTTTTATTTTTGGGACAGAGAGAGACAGAGCATGAACGGGGGAGGGGCAGAGAGAGAGGGAGACACAGAATCGGAAACAGGCTCCAGGCTCCGAGCCATCAGCCCAGAGCCTGACGCGGGGCTTGAACTCACGGACCGCGAGATCGTGACCTGGCTGAAGTCGGACGCTTAACCGACTGCGCCACCCAGGCGCCCCTGTTTAATATTTTAAATTCCAAGCCCACAAATTTGAGTAAAATATGCACAGGCACAAATTAGTTTCCTCTTAAATTTGCTTAGAAGGACAGACTTCCTCGCTGTCTTAAACATGTCCTGTAGAGATGAACTTCAGGGCTGAAATAAAAAAAACATCAGCTGCCCTGTGGTTAAAATTCTCATTATCCTATGATCTTCTGATTTAAACTTTGAAAATATTTTTTTTTCTGGCATAAAGAGCCTTTTGATATTTTAGCTGTGATCCAAATCAATTCGTACACTTGTAACTGCCTGATGCGTGTATCTTACGCTAGTCAATGAGACTTTCTGTACGGAGGTCTTTCTGAAGTTTGCTGTGCCTGAGACCCCTGTCTTTTAAGAGTACACAGAACGTGGAATCTGATGATCACATGAGGAAGGACCTGGGCCACAATTATGAAGGAAACCAAGAGGAAGTATCTGGCATTTGTCAGTCTGCTGCCAGGAGGAAGCAAAGTCTCCGGAGGAATTACTGAGATGCCAGCAAAATCCGCATTAGAACAGAGGACTGACTGCAGCGGCTAGACCAGTGACAGGAAGACAGGGACAATAATTTCCACCAGCTCTGGACAGGCGACTATGATCTAAAGATTCAACCAGTATTTGGCTCACGACTACCAGATTTCTCTTGCTGAGAAATGGCAGATCGAATAAATATATAGAAACGTTATTTCCTCAAGCCCAGTACAAACAGTCCACGGAGAATGGAGAGCAGTAGACAACTTAAATGTATTCAAGTGTTCATGACGACGGGCTACGTGGTGGGAGAGCATCAGTGCACAACAGTGCCTAGGAAGTCACTGCCAATCATCAAAACAGTCACATGAGATGAACTTCATTCACCAAAATCTAGACTCTAGAAACACAGCAAATGTACTCAGCCCCATGCAGCCTGCCACGACAAAAAACAAGTCACAGATAAGCTAGGGTCAATTGGAAAGGCGGATTCCTAAGAGATAGTTACCCCTTAGGAGTCTACCCTACGTTCAAGATTTCAAAACCATCTTGCATACATGTTCTTTTTGTTTTATTTTTGAGAGAGAGAGAAAGAGTCAGAGAGGGAGGGAGACACAGAATCTGAAGCAGGCACCGGGCTATGAGCTGTTAGCACAGAGCCCAATGTGGGGCTTGAACCCACAAGCTGTGAGATCATGACCTGAGCCAAAGTCGAACCCTTAACCGACTGAACCACCCAGGTACCCCCTAAAATCATCTCGCGAATATTTTCTCATCTGATCTCAAACACTCTGAGAGGTAGGTTCATGACGTATTATCTCATTTTCAGATGTAATAAACTAAAGATTACAGAGATTCAATGATAGAGAAAACATTGCATTGAGCTTAATAAACGACTGGAAAGAAAGGTCACCATCAAGTGTGATAAGGTTTTATGCCAGATGCTCCTGACAAGTCAAAAGCAAAGCAGAGATTGTAACTAACATTTATTTATACCTCCCAATTCATTTGAGTCTCTATGCAAATACTAGCTCAGTAAACACCTCAGTTAAAACGACACCCACCTCCCATAGCCTTCCATGTCCTTACTATCCTTGTTTTCCTTCATTACCTTTATAGTGACTTTATGATGTAAACATTTATTAACTTATTATTTCCTGTATTCCTCACTGGAATATAAGCTACAGGAGAACAGTGCTGTCACCCATGTTTACTACAATATCTCCATTACCTAGGAGACATGATATATGTCCTAGGGGACATAATACAATATTAATAAATATGTGTGACTGTGTGAAATAATGATGAATGAATTGAAGGTCTCATATGTTAGATCACCTTATTGTTTGGAACTAGATCTCTGAAAATAGCATGAGATGATTAAACTGAGACCATTCTGTTTGCATTTGCACAGAAAGGGTTTGTACGTGTGTGTGTATACATATACAATACATATTATAAATATACATACACACACACATATATATATATATACATATATATGTGCATTTAACATATATATTTAATGAATGTTGGCTGTTGGGGGAAGGCACGGCTGGGCATGTTTCTGGTGTCGTTCAAGGTAGGCTCCTTCATGGAAAACCGTCCCGAACCTGAGGCCAACACTATCGCATTCCTTGAGCACTCACTGAATGTTCTCGACAGGAGGGTAATGCAAGCTGACTTTTATTTTAATCTGGCATGAAACTACCTTTGGCTACACAAAGTAGAGGCTCTAACCAGGCATTAACATCCCGATACCCAGAAAGTGCCTGGTGTAGAAATAGAGAGTCTGCCTGGATCTGAGGATGCATCCCCCTCATCCCTAGCTGTGTGACCTTGGGTCATCATCCTGGTTTGTAGGCCTCCATTCCCCACTCCCCCCGGCAAAGTGGCAATAGAAAGGTCTCCTCCCAGGGATGCCGTGAGGGCTAAATGCAGTCTCCTCTGGGGAGGGTGGCGTGATCACTAAAAAGTGATTATACCAATTAAACTTAGCCTCTACGTTCGCCATCAAAGAACAGTAAGTCAATTGATGTGATTTATGACAGAGAGCTGAGTAGCCCTCAAAAGGCAGAAGGAAAATGAACTGGAAGACTGTAGACCCCGAAAACAAAACTATTTCTGAAACCAAACATCTTCTCCTTGCATGAAAGCGCCAAATACCTGCACATTGTCCTCAGAAACAGGGTCCTTTCGGGCCGACTCAAAGCCGCTCTCCTGCCACTGGAGTTCAACCGCGGCCTCTCTGAGCGCTGGCGGACGGGGCGTCTGTTCCCGGGCTTCAGAAACACTGCTTTGGAGGGGGCTCCTTTGAAAGCTATCAAGGCAGACATTAAATTAACCTGAGTAAGAAGAGGGGGCGGGAGCATAATTTGTACCGTCAGCAAGAGCGCCCCCTGCAGGCTCAGGACATAACAACACTCAGGTCCCCTAGAGTCCGGGACTGAGGGGAGGCGCCCCCGAGCAGGGACAGGGGGGCCCCGGGTCCGGCGGTCCGGGACGGGTCCGCAGGGCCCGGCAGGCGGGAGGGCCAGCCCGGGGGACGGCTCTGCGCTCAGTCCTGGAATGTTTACACTGGAACGGGGGCTCACCGCCTCACTGTCCTCCGGGTGCCGCAACCCACGCGGCCGGCCCGACCCTGAGGACACCGGGAGCCCCTCCAGGCTCCGCAAGAACCAGGTGGAAGCGCAGCTGGCGCCCCTGGGGACTCTGTTCCCATCCCCATTTCCCAGAACACAACCAAGAGCCCAGGCGACTCCCTTCCCAGACGTGATCAGGTCACTGTGGCCCCACCTGACGGTCCCCTAGAGTCCCCGCCGGCCACCGCCACCCACAGCCGCAGGGCTCTGCCGCCTTCCCGCACAGCTGCCCGGGCGTGGCGTCGTAGGGACTGGCGTCGTGGGGCGTGGGGCGTGGGGGCGTGGGGCGTGGGGGCGTGGGGCGTGGGGGCGTGGGGCGTGGGGGAGGACGTCGTGGGGCGTGGCGTCGTGGGACTTGGGGGCATAGTGGTGTGAGGGTGGGCGTCGTGGCACGCGGGGGCGCGGAGGCGCGGGGACATGACGTCCTAGAGCATGGCGTCGCAGGCGCGAGACGTCGTGGGGCATAGTATGGGGGGGGAGACGCGGGACGTCGAGGGGCGGTGAGCTGTGAGGACAAGCATCATGGAGGCTGTGTCCTGGCGTGGGCCCTGCAGGTCGCCCCCTGGTCCTCGATTCCGCAACCTGAGTGGCTGTCCTTTAGCTCTAGGCGTGCGCAGTGTCAGTGGCCATAAACGGCTCCTTTCCCGCAGCGCGCACCCCTCGAGTGAGGCGCCCTCGGTTGCGCGCACGGCACCCACGGGAGCCCCGACAGGAGCCGCGTGCAGTCCTGGGTCCCCCTGCAGCCTCCGGGTTGTGACCCGGGTGTTCCCCGTTCTCACCCAGTGCACGGTTCACAGTGTCCGTCTGCAGCCCAGTGCCCTCAAATCTTTCCATTTCTTTCAAGGTACAATTCAGTGCCTTATAGGCGGAAGCGAGGGGCGCTCAAGTCTACTCTCGATCTCGGGTCAGTTCGTGATCTCACGGTTTGTGAGTTTCAGCCCTACATCGGGCTCTGTCCTGACAGCTCAGAGCCTGCAGCCAACTTCGCATCCTCTGCCCAACCCCCCCCCCCAACATCCCCCCACCCCCCCACCCCCCATACTCCTCCCTCGCTCTCGCTATCTCTCAAAATAAATAAACTTAAAAAAAAAAAAAAAGGAGGTGGAGCCAGCAGTTGAGGGAGGCAGGGGCGGGGAGCTCGGTCCCTTCCCCCCTCCCCGCGGCCTCCCAGCAGGTGTCTCAACCCGGGGTCCTGGCCGGGTGCGCGGACCCACAGCGCCATCTAGGGGCTGCATGCTGCACGGCGTCCTCCGGATCTCTGCAGCTGGGCTGCGCTTGCGCACTGGCTCCCAGGGCTGAGCGTTCCTCAGGTCACCTACCTGCTCTCCACGTCCAGGGCTGGGAGCCTCGGGAAATCCGCCCGCGTGAGGATGGAGGACGCTGTCACGGGCCCTGGTGCACGAAAGGGGTCCCTCTGAGTGCTGCGTGCAAAATAGAAAATAGCCCTAGCAGTGCAGGGCAGCAGCCCCTGGGAGAATCGATAGTAACCCCTGGAATTACTGTCCACAGTTCAGACATTGGGTGGTGGCAGGGGCAGCTGCAGGTGGACAGAAATAGCCGGTTGTGGGAGTCAGGGTGTCAAAGGTGACTCCAAAGCATTTTCACCCGAACTACTCAAACAGGTGAGCTGTCATTTACTAAGGTCGGGTCAGAGTACACTCAGTCCAAGGGCATCTCCTAGCTCCCTGCAAATAAAATTCCAAGCAGGTAAGAGAAAGACGCTGACCAGCCCCCTCCTTGACCGAAGATGGCCCTCTTTTATCAGACCTGAGCCGGGGAGAAAGAGAGGTTACTGATAATTCAGCACTGTGTCTCCCCTACTCCTGGCCAGCAATGACTTCAGGTAGGTGAAGGCACATCCCAGAAAAGAGGATTTAAAAGGGGGGAGTGGAACATAATAAATTTGTGTGATACTTGTCTGCCCCAAGTGGGGCTTTTTCAAGGTTAATTAATTATATAAAAACTCAAGGATTTTTTTTAATCATCTATTGTATTCCTCATTGTGTTTCTACATATATTGTATGCCGGAGGTCTCCATGTATTTATTTGTTCATCCAAGTATCTAATCAGTAAGTGCTATGAGCTTGCTGATATGCCCAGAAAATTTGGGGGCTAAGATGACTAAGATATGGTCTCTGCCCTCAAGGACACGTAAACATAATGGATGTTATCACCAGTAGCTAGGAAAACTACAGTCTGTTCTTTGAGGGCCACTAAAACTCAGGAAAGATTGTCAGGGGAAGCTGAAAAGGGACCCAGTAAAAGACATAGTTGAGCTCTTCAAGAAATATGGTCTGTAAGGTGTATTTCTTCAGTTAATGAAAATATTTACATCCAGAAGGGGCAGCAATGTCGTACTTGCAGAACAGAGAAATTCCCATGAGTAAGCATGAGATTCTATCTTCTAACGTTTAGAGAGTGTGGATGTCCCCCAGACAGGAGTCAAATGCTGGAGGGTGGTTGTTTCCCCCCAAGAAGGCACTCCCCACCCCCAAGAGACTGTGGTTGGGTAAAACATCAGATATTCCTCTGTCCTGTCTCTTCCCAGTCTTCTCGATAAACTCCCCCTCTCAGTTCACTGGTGCTTGAAATGTCTATTTCATGTTTCAATGTCTAAAGTGTAGCTCCAGGTACAATACCAAGGTCTGTGAACAGAGAGTATATGATGCCGGGGACATAAAATCTACAACAAAATCCTAACCCAGAAAACTTCTACACAAGGTAAAAGAGAAAGAAAACAACTTTATTATTCAATAAGCATTAAACCAGAATGTGATGTGCATTACAGGTTGGTCTGCAAAGAGATTGCAAAGACAGAACGAAATCTGACCCTTCTACGCAGCCAGGCAAATGCAACCCGTCACATACACGTGTGCAAGATAACCCTACACGGCTAACCCCCCACCTGGTAATTGTTGTGACCATCTGTTTGCTAACTGGCTCTGTCCAAAGGGAAAATAAACTCATATCTTCATGCAAGGAGGTAGTTTTGCAACTGGGGGTGGGGCACTCACCCAAGTCAGGTCCCTGCTGCCCCATGGAAACCGGGAGATAGTGGTGCTGTCTTCCCTAGTTAGATACATTCGAAAAGAGATGGTTCTCAGGTCCTTGAGAGAGACATTCCTGGCAAGAGGTTTAGCTCTCAAAAATATTTGCATATGTTTTAAAGGGATGTAGAAATAACTAACAAAGCCAAGGTTCCTGAAGTAAATGCTCCAGGGAAAGGGAGGGGGCAGCGATTCCCCTCCCTCATTTCCAACAGGGAGCATTAAGCCTCTTATTTATAATTTGTATGTGCCCTTACGATGCTTCAGCATGATAGAATTTTACAGGTAGCGGTGTGAGGGACAGTTCTCATAAAGGAACAGACTGCAGGAGTCCCAAGGAGCTTGCTTGCCCGAGGACGAAAGGGCTTTGCTGAAACCGACAGCAATCGGAGAGGAGAGACAGGGGCCAACAGCTGAACACAGCTCCTCCTGTTCCGTCATTTTTCACCTGTTAAATTATTTCTGCACTTCATGTAAACTCCTTCCACCTCTAGCCGTCTGTCTTTCCTCCACTGCCCAAACGCCCAAGCTTCCTCCTCAAAAACAATTAGGAAGTTAGGCTGACACATCCCAGAAGCTGTTCTGAGCCAGTTTTCCAAGGGGGATCAGTCTTTAGGGGGCGGTAGACAAAATAACTCTGAGACACAGCGAAGGCAGTGTGCCCGCGTTTAGCGCCTTCTGCTCAGACGTCTGCCTCTGCGGATTGTCCCGTGACGTGTCAGAAGGCAGCGGACTCCAAGAAGGTGCTCTCATCTGTACCCGCACCACAGCACCAGGACGCCTTGCGAGCAATTCCATCCAGGTCTTCAGGTCCCTGAGAACTGCTAATGCGTTTCATGGGCCAGAATTTCCCATTTTACATGTCACGGTTCTCTGGCATCAGGGATTTC
This sequence comes from Panthera tigris, assembly GCF_018350195.1. NCBI lineage: Eukaryota > Metazoa > Chordata > Mammalia > Carnivora > Felidae > Panthera > Panthera tigris. The sequence continues at coordinate 4,438,021 of NC_056670.1, forward strand.
CAGTTGCCCTCGTGGACCCAGATCCAAGAAACCGATGTCCAAAGTCCCCTTCACGGACAAACACTGCCAGCATCTATTCCTTCATTCAGCAAAGGTTTCCTCAGTGCCTACTACGTGCCAGGAAATGTCTTCAGCTTTGGGTACCGGAAACGGAGGAGACACGGCCCGTATCTTCTGGGAACTCAGAACGCTATCATCCTGAAGGAGGGGTGGGGCTACGTTTTATCAATCAGGGAACTCACGCCAGGAACTGCAGGCTTGGTAAAGGTGGACGTTCCAGAAGCCGAGTGATGGACAAGGTGCGGGATGAACAGAAGTAGATGCCGTGCGGGAAGCCGAGGTTGGGGTGCTTTCTCCCAGGTCAAGGCGTGTTGAGGGGAAGAGATACCCAAGGGAAGGCACAAGAAGCATTTCCAAGAAAGAAATCCAAGATAGCGTTTCTAGCTTCTACTGAAAACTTTCTTGAGTTTTAAGTGCACCGCTTTCAAAACTCAGCTCTGCAACCTGTTGTTGAGTGACCTTCAGAAATTTAGCCTCTTGGCCACAGTTTCTTCATGTGTCAAGGGGGGTAGCAATAATACACATCTCAGGAGGCTGGTGTAGGTGCCAGATCAGGTGCTTTTGGTTTAGAACTTAGAGTTCTGGACATGACCCAGACTGCTCTTATGTTCTAATTATGATAACTATTATTTTCATTGGTCACAATCCAAATGAGACAAATTTAATTTTCCCTTTTGGGCAGTAATACTCAATTTGTATTCAAATTGTATTTAAACATTCTAGATAATGGATTTAAATATATTCATTTATATAGAGGTATCTCTAGAACAACAGTTACCTCTGAGAAGCCACACAGGGACCTGGTGACAGACATGGAAAGAAGACTTAACTTCTCATTATATATACTTTTTTGGGGTGAGTTTTTACCATGTGAACATCTTACTTGTTAAGAAAAAGTATTTAAAAACAGAAAGAGCAATTTGGGCTATATAGAAAAATTATAAATGAACTTCGCCTGAGAGTGAGGATAACAAATTGTAATAATGAGACTCAATATGGGGCACCTGGGTGGCGCAGTCGGTTAAGCGTCCGACTTCAGCCAGGTCACGATCTCGCGGTCCGTGAGTTCGAGCCCCGCGTCAGGCTCTGGGCTGATGGCTCGGAGCCTGGAGCCTGTTTCCGATTCTGTGTCTCCCTCTCTCTCTGCCCCTCCCCCGTTCATGCTCTGTCTCTCTCTGTCCCAAAAATAAATAAAAAACGTTGAAAAAAAAAATTTAAAAAAAAAAAGACTCAATATTTATTGAGAGCTTCTTAGATGCCTGACACTTTACAAGTACGTTACAGGTCTAAATTTATTCAGTCTTCACAGACAAAGAGAGGGATTATCAATTTCTGCAAATGAAAGATGAGACACAAAGAGGTTAATATCATGCCCAAGATTACTCAGCTCGTAAGTAGCAGAACTGAGATCTGGATCCAGACGGTCTGGCTCTGGGTATGCTCGCACTCATATGATATGAGCACAGTGGGATGTGCCCATGGCCATGTCCAATGCAAACATAAATTTGATGCTCTGTTTCTACACTTCACTAGCCCAACACCATGGTCCAGTGACTGGCCACCCTTAACAACTTGTTGATATACTTGGCTTTTAAATGAATTCCACAGACTGAAGTCATTTTACAGAAGAAAGAAGAATAAAAATTAAAGAACTGTAAACACACACACACACACACACACACAAACAAAAAATCTCCGATGTCTGAACATCCCAGAACTACGGAACCATCCCCATATCCAAATGAAATGTTGAGATCTAAAAGCAAATAAAAAAATCAGGGAGTCCTATCCCCGGCTTTCCCAAGAACCTGCACTTTTTTTGTTTTTTTGTTTTTTTTGAGATCTGCCTGCTCTGCACCTGCCAAGTGAATTATTAAATTTATGAGGGTAAAGCTAAGCCAAAGCTACTGATCAGTGAAATTAGTTGCAACCAAGTGGAAGAGACACACAGCTGAGAACTCCAGCAAAGGGCGACATCACTCAAAGCGCAGGATTCTGCTGTGAAAACATTACAGACTTGCACGCACTTGGATACCCGGCTGCCCAAGGCTCAGGGCGAGGTTACTTTATGAGCCTTGTAAAACTTCCCGACAACCTGAGCCAACTGCTCCTCAAACAAATAAGATTAGAGTTTAGAAGAAACCTGACTCAACTCTGACCGACCTTTGTTTATCAAGATGTTAAATCAAAACCGACTTTCTAGAGAACACCTTATTAAAACAGCTTTCTTTACTCAAGAGGAAAAAAAAAACCTTTTGTTTCTCCCTTTTCGGTACCTACAGGAGATGATGGATGTTAATTAACTAAGCTTATTGTGGCGATCATTTCACAGTATAAATCGGTCAAATAATTATGCTGTGCACCTCGAAGTTATACAGTGCTGGATGTCAATTACATCTCAGTACAACTGGAAAAAACAAAATAGCTTTTATTTACTATTTGAGAACTAATTTCCCATACTCAAATTTATCACTCTCAATTAGTTGTTCACAGCTTACATGAGTTATTTTCATATTTTTCTATTTGTTGTTGAAGAGTTCAGCAACCAATGAAACCAGAATGTAATTAGAATGGGTATCATAAGTACCGGTAGACGGATGAGCTTTCTGGAAGTCTGGAGAGCGGCAAGCAAACACATTATTCAGGGGTGCCCGAGCAGTGACTGCGTTCTCTCTCCCAAGGAGTGAGAACATGGTCGTGTTGACGTCCGATTCAAGCACCAGGAATGGTATGAACAGTCCTCTAAACAGAATCACAGGGATCGCCAGAGTAGGTGTCTTGAAATAGAGATGAGATGTCTGAGGTTAAATGAGCAGGTGTACAATTAACGGTGTTTCCCAACTTGGCGACAGTCACTGGCAGCGCTCAAACTTGCCAGTGGCATACCAGCCTGCTGGCCCAGTGGAAGTACGTCCCAAACAAGATTCCACGACAGGGCTGGTATCTCCCCTTGCTTCTCCTCCTAAGGTCACACACACACACACACACACACACACACACACACACCAGTTCAACAAAAGGAGATCTCTGCTGACTTAATTTCTCATCACTCTACTACAGTTATGGGTATAATCCCCACGTTTATGGAGGAGGGGGGTTTTTCTCAAGGCTGAGCTAAGCCCAGGGTGTTGCATCGCCATTATGGATTCCTTTTTAAGCTTTATACAAAGGAAGAGGTGGCCCATATGTGGTCATTTTTTTTTTCTTTCTCTCAAGAATTTCAATAAGGATACATTTCCTTCTGACATGTTAGGAAGTTTCAAACCACTTCTTCCATGAAATGTCTGCAGTTCACAGATGGAAACTGGGATACATTTTTAGAATTAGAAAACCGTTAGCAATGCAGTCTTTAAGCGTAGATGTTCTAGAGTCACCGGTGTATATACACAGATGCTTTCATTGATAAAACAATGGTAACGGCTGATGAATCTCATAATCCTACCAGATCAGCGTAAGTAGAGTTTTGCCCTTCAGACCATACTCTCTGAGCATGGATTTTCACGTGTAGATCCCGGTTTAACTGGAATTTAATTTCTTCCGAGAAAAATACCATTTGCTTTCCCAAAAAAAGAATCTCAAAATCCGCGTGGCTAAGGAAGCTTTGTGACATTTACAGAGCCGCTAGTGTGAGAGTAACCAGGAGAAACAAATACAGGGTGACTGCCAAAATCCTAGCTAACAAGGAAAATCCCAGGACAGGTGGCATTGTCTTTAATTCATTGAAATGAATGTGCAGTTATAACTGATAGAAGAAGAGGCGGGAGTACGTTGACTAACGTGGAAGCAGGACTGATTGGCCACCTCCCTGACCCCCTTCCAGCCTCACCTGCACCACATTTCGCCACCTGAGAAAAAAATGGGCTCCTGAAAATCGAAGACATGTGGTTTAAGGGAATATGTTAGGATTTTCTGATAGTGTCCTAAAATAACATTTACAGAATTCTCGTAAGTTTGAAATAAATAGACACAACCAGACTAAATCTAGAACTCTAATTTCTGAGTTGGCCTCCAACTGTCTCATTGATTCAAAACTTGCAGAGCACCTGGGCTGAATCCATTCATGGAATGAGATTTGTGGATATAAAATATAAAAATAAATTAGCCCAGGGGCGCCTGGGTGGCTCAGTCGGTTGAGTGTCCGACCTCGGCTCAGGTCATGATCTCACGGTCTGTGAGCTCGAGCCCCACATCGGGCTCTGTGCTGACAGCTCAGAGCCTAGAGCCTGCTTTAGATTCTGTGTCTCCTTCTCTCTCTGCCCACCCCCCGCTTGTGCTCTCTCTCTGTCTCTCAAAAATAAATAAATAAATGTAAAAAAAAATAAGAAATAATTAGCCCACAGGAAAATTACTCTACAGCCATAGACCCATTAATATATCCTACTTGTAATAAAAAAACAATAAAGTCTTCCATATAGCTCAAGTGAAGTCCGGGATAATTAAAGCAGGGCCCGATCACTGATAGTAAAGACAGCATGGCTAGTCCTGGCCCAAAGGAGCAGTTCAACTATTAAAATATTTATAGGCAGTGACCTGAGATGACATACCAATGGAAGGAAAAGAATTAGCAGATAATATACACTTTATCAGACATTTGAGAAATATGGAGGAAATAGCAACTATGAGAGCAGTAGAACTGTGACCCTTGCTAAACTCAATTGGCAAAAAGATAAAGAGACCTGAGAGTGATTAATTGGTGATGAAAAGCGAAATGTAGACAGGCTCAGTTCCAGTTCAAGATGGCCCCGTGGGGATATCCTGAACCCACCCCTCCCCACTGACACACAGAGTCTACAGCTGCATGTAGATCAATATCCTCTTTCAAAAACCTAAAGGCTGGCTGAATGATGACTACACATGAGGAAAATGAGAAAAAAAAACTACATGCAGCAGGTAGGAGAGGCTGGGACACAATCTCACCAGAAGCCCCTGCACTGGCTGGCCGTCCCACAAGTAGGAGGAACTCAAAGTCCTGAGGAGTGAGTGGAGGGGTTGAAGCCCACACGAGGCACCCCAAATTTTAAGACCTACACCTGACAGACAAGCCCCCAAAATGTCTACCTTTGAAAACCAACTGGGCTCCTGTCCCGAGACCCACAAGAATGTAGTGATCTGGGAAACCACCCTTAAAAGACATGCACACTCGGACTCACCCACCCCAGGGCTCAGCTCAGAGCGGCCAGTTGTGCACAGACAAAAAATGAAATGGGACCACATCAAACTAAAAACTTCTGCACAGCCAAGGAAACAACGAAATGAAAAGGCAATCTACTCAATGGGAGAAAATACTTGCAAATCATACATCCGATAGGGGGCTAATATCCAAACTATATAAAGAATTTATAAACTTCAATAACAAAAGAAAACACTACTGTGGTTTAAAAAAATGGACAGCAGATATGAATAAACATTTTTCCAAAGAAGATATGCAGATGACCCACAGGTACGTGAAAAGATGCTCTACATCAGTAATAACAGAAATGCAAATCTGAAGTTTCATAAGATACCACCTCACCCCTGTTAGAATGGCTATCAGCAAAAAGACAAGAATTAAAAAAAAAAAAAAAAAACAAGAAATAACAAATATTGGCAAGGACACAGACAAAAAAGAATCCCTACAGGCCGTTGGTGGGAGTGTACATTGGTACAGACGCTATGAAAAACAGTATGGAGGTTTCTCTAACAATTAAAACAAAAGCTCCCATATGATTCAGCAATTCCACTCTGTGGAATTTATCTGAAGGAAGCGAAAACTCTGACTTGAACACATACATGTTCCCCTCTGTTCATTGCAGCATTATTTACTATTCCACCATAAAAAGGATGGAATCTTGTCATTTGTCACAACTTGGATGGACCTCAAGGACATTATTCTAAGTGAAGTAAGTCAGAGAAAGATAAATATCATATAATCTCTCTTATATGTAATATATATATATATATATATATATATATATATATATATAAAACACAAGCTCAGAGATACAGAAAATAGATTGGTGGCTGTCAGAGGTGGGGGATGGAGGGTGGGAAAAAAGGGTCAACTGTCTTCGGGGTTTTATTTTTAGTTTAAATTGATTTTGGTGGAACTGGAGAGTGTGATGCTAAGTGAAATAAGTCATACAGAGAAAGACAGATACCAGATGTTCTCACTGTTATGTGGATCCTGAGACACTTAACAGAAGACCACTTAACAGAAGACACTTAACAGAAGGGGGAGGGGAAGGGGGGAAAAAAAGTTAGAGAGGGAGGAAGCCAAACCATAAGAGACTCTTAAAAACTGCGAACAAACTGAGGGTTGATGGGGGATGGGAGGGAGGGGAGGGTGGGTGATGGGCACCTGTTGGGATGAGCACTGGGTGTTGTATGGAAACCAATTTGACAATAAATCTCATATTTAAAAAATTAACTTTGAAGTTAGATAAATAAAATGGAAGAACACACACATATACAAAGCTGAATGTGAAAGTCAGGGAGCCTCCTTGATAGCATATAGAAAACTCTCATTTCCTGCAGTGGAAGACAGAGAAAGCTAAGGGCAGGGCTCAGGAATTAATGTGAAGAATGGCCAAGCTCCAAAGAAAATTAAACTCTGGGTGGCTCAGTCGGGTAAGCGTCTGACTCTTTGATTTCGGCTCAGGTCATAATCTCACCATTCCTGAGTTCGAGCCCGTGTCAGGCTCTGTGCTGACAGCGGGGAGCCTGCTTGGGATTCTCTCTTTTTCCCTCTTTTTCTGCCCCACCACCGCTCACATGCTGTTTCTGTCTCTGTCTCTGTCTTTCTCTCAAAAATAAAGAAACATAAAAAAGGAAAGTTAAACTCTGAAATGAAGTAGGTCTGCTATGCCAGGGAGAGGGCTCTGGCTGGAAAAGAATCAAATCCGTGCCAGCGTTCGCCGGGACCGCATTGCAACTTCTCCCTGTCCTCTTGTGCTTCCTTCCTGATCCTTCCACAGGTGCTGATCCCAACAATTCTCCCTCGTAAGTGTCCTACGCGTTAATCTCTATCTCAGGGGGAGGAAAAACAAGCAAGGGACACCATACCTAAAAACTGTGCAAACCTACAAAAAAGGACCGTGTATTATGCTGGGACGTCCATATATAACAAGGCTATAAAAGAGGCCCAGGAATAAGAAATGCTGACTTGAGTGCAGAGGTCACTTCTGGGGAGGAAAGGAGGGAAACGGAATGAGGGAGGGATACACACTCCATCCGTATTCTCCGGGTGTGAAGAATCCATGGTCAGGGCATCAGCTTCTCCAGGTCACGATGTAGAAAGAGCACAGAATGGGCATGCGGGGACTTGGGCTTTCATTCTGGCTCGGACACAGACAGCCTGTGTGGCCTGACGCAGCAGGGGTCACTTCTCACACTTGAGAGATCTCGAAATTCCCCTCGTCTCCAGTTAAGAGCCCATTAACAGACTGGCCCCTTCTGCCCCGAGGCCTCCTGCTGCCACCGTGCTGAGAAAGCATACCACGGTCTACACCTACATCCGAGCAATGACTCAGTAGTGCACACAACTTTGGAAGCCATGTGGACTCTCGCCTGCCCCGGGGCACCACGGCAGGGCTACGTGAAGGACGAGCCGAGTTCAGGAGGGAAAGTGCCGTGACCACAGAAGCCACTTCACCACGTGGCCTGTGACCCTGCACATCCTTAATCTGACGTCTCCTCTGTGCACTGCGGAACGTGGGAACTGGGTGGAGAGCCTGGTCCCCTTGAACCCAGCCCTTTCTTGTTTCCCTTAGGACGTGTCCCCAGTTAGAATATAAACTCTCCAGCACAAGGCCGGAAAGCTGCAGGTATCCCATAAGCTTGCAGACTGGTTTTGTGTTTTAAAGCTGCCTCATTTTGGGGCGCCTGGGCGGCTCAGAAGGTTAAGCGGCCGACTTCAGCTCAGGTCATGATCTTGCAGTTTGTGAGTTCGAGCCCCGCATCGGGCTCTGTGCTGACCGTTCAGGGCCCGAGCCTGCTTCGGATTCTGTGTCTCCCTCTCTCTGCCCCTCCCCTGCTCGCACTCTGTCCCTCTCAAAATCAACAAACATTTAAAAAAAAGCTTATTTATTTCACTACAAGGGGGAGTCTGGGTGTCTTCAGGTACAGCTGAGACCTTTGCAATCACCGCGGCGCTCTCCCAGACCCCTTGGGTCCCCAGCCCTCATGCTCAATCTAACTGCCTACGCTGATGCCCTCTCCCTGCCACACAAGTTTATGATGTGTGTCTAAAGGCAAGGAGTATGCCTTCATTCATTCAATCCGTAATCGATAAAATCACTTACTACCAGGCACTGGGCAATGTCCTGTGGCTAAAAGACTTTTTAAAAGGTGCCCTCAGAAGCTCACAGTCTATTAGAGAGACAATGGTGATTGGAGTTACACATTTTCAAGTTGCAGTTTCAATTAAAACATGTATAAGTCACCTAAGGGGGAGAGAGAGGGCGGGAGCCGATGCAGGGGGAGAAAGACGCTCTCGGGAAACATCTGCAAGATGACGTCCCAAGCTACATTTGAGAAAATAGATGTCCAGGTAGCAGAAGGAAAAGGAGGCATTCCTGGCACACGGAACAGCGTGTTTAAAACCACAGAGGCACGAAATGCAAAGTGAGTCGGCACGGGGAGCGGTCAAGTGTGCGAGAATGAAGAACTAAATCCCACAAGCTCTCACACTTCCTAGATGGGAACCTGGGACAAACTGGTCAACCTCAGGCATGAAGACGAGATGATACTTCCTCATGGTGTTCCCAGGAGGACCTATTGTCATAACGTTTATCGAACATCCTTGGCCCATGGGAGAGCAGAGAGGTTCACTTACCCCGATTCTCACGGCAGCACCAGATGCTGTGGTCGCCTTCCACGGCCTTTCTACGGCTCTCCATCACGGCATTCCCACAGACCGTGCAGTGGTCTCAGAAGGAAACCATGGTCTGTACCTCAGTCTGTTCTCTAATATCTTTCCCACTGACACAGGCACACCATATCCATCAGCTTTCTAGGCCTCAAAGGACAGAGCGGCTAGGCTGCGAAGACAGCCCCTAAGGAGCCGCGTCTCCTGGCATCCACACTTTGGTTTGACTCCTCACACAGTGGATCTGGTCCTGTGAGTCACTTTGACCAAGTGAATGTGGCAGAAGTGACATGCCGCCAGTCCTGGAGCTAATCTCAAAGTCAGGGAGCCTCTGTTTTTAAGTTCCTCTGGGCCTGAGATGATATGTAAAGAGTCTGCTATCCTTCTGGAGGGACTACTAGTCCCCTACGTGATCTAGAGAGGCCGCGTGGAGAGAGACAGGAGCCCTGAAACAGCGGGGAGGGAGACAGGAGCTTGGCCGTCCCGACGTCCCAGAGCCGAGCCTTCCAGTCGTCCCCACAGGCACGAGATATCTCGAAGCCACCTTGGATTCGGACTTTCTAACACGTCTGCGGCAGCCTCAGGAGATCCCAAGTGACACCCGCTGCAGAAACACCATTCGGCTGAATCCTCGTCAACCGCGGAAGCCTAAACAGTAGCAAAGTAGGTGTTACGATAGGTCACGTGGCTTTGGTGTGACGTGTCCCATGGCGATCGTGAGCGGAAACAGGGCGGGACACAGCTCTCGCCTTCGCCCGAGGACTAGAGACACAGCAGTATCTGTGTCTTTTGGCAGATAGGAGCCGATGTCTCTAAATCTGCATCCGCTATTTAAGTCCTCTCGTTCAGGCCTGACTTACACATCGTCTGTAGCGTAGCATACTAGTTGTCCTCTGAGACTAAGAGAAGTCTCTACTTGTATCTGGTAGAAGGCTCTCCCAAACAGAGCGTCTCTAGCAACCTTGCATTCAGCTGTGTCCAAATGACCCGAGTTCTGCCTCACGTGCTGTAACTGAAAATATCACATGCAGACTTTTCACTGGCTCTACCACCCAAAGATGACAGGTTTTCACCCCCTGCAACCTTATCCAGAGCTTGAACCTCACCTAGACATTTGTCATGCCTCTCCACTCATTCCCTCCCAATGGTCAAGGTGTTCCTTTTTAAAATATATCAGATACTGTAGCTAACTTTTGCAAAACCCTCCGGGGGCTTCTCGCATCAGCTCGGAATTACTTCAAAATCTTTGCCTCTTCCTGCAAATCCCTACATGATCTCACCTGTGCCCCTGCCAAGTCTTTCTGACTGCATCTCCCACCACTGTGACTGGCTGCTGTGCTCCAGACACGACCCCCTTCTTTTACTTATCCTCAGATGATCTGACCAGAGGGCTTTGAATCTGCCGTTTCTTCCACCTGGGACACTCTCAGCCCAGATATAGATCTTTTTATTTTTAGGGTTTTTTTTAATGTTTATTTACTTTTGAGAGAGAGAGAGAGAGAGCGCGTGCACAGGGGAGGGGCAGAGAGAGAGGGAGACACAGAATCTGAGGAAGGCTCCAGGCTCTGAGCTGTCAGCACAGAGCCCAACGCGGGGCTCGAACTCACAAACTGTGAGATCATGACCCGAGCCAAAGTTTGACGCTTGACCCACTGAGCCACCCAGGCGCCCCCCAGACATATATCTTTAATAAGAGGCTCTGAAGGGAAGAGAAACATCTGAGGGCACTGAAACTAAATTGCGCTTTATTTTAATGTTTATTCATTTTGAGAGACAGAGAGAGGGTGGGGGAGGGGCAGAGAGAGGCGGGGGGGGGGGGGGGGGGAGAGAGAGAGAATCCCAAGCAGGTCCACGCTGCAGCACAGAGCCCGACTCGGGGCTCAAACCCACGAACCGTGAGATCATGACCTGAGCCAAAATCAAGAGTCCGATGCTTAACCTACTGGGCCACGCAGGTGCCCCTAAACTGCCCTTCTTTGTGATCTGGTCTCTGAGTTCTGAGGTGCCCTGTAGGCAAAGGGCAGAGTGTCATCATAGGTGGTGGTTCTCCTGGACAAGGCAGGAGAGAAGAATTTCAAAGACATAGGCTAAGGCCAAAACTAAAACCAGAGAGAAAGTAATGGCCTGGGAAGCCAAAAGCCAGCTTCTGAGTCTTCAGAGTGCAATCATATTTGAAGCTTGCTTTTAGGTGCTGGATCAGTCGTACGTAGAATAGTGGACCTTAAAAAGCTGGGAACAGAGTCGTTAAGCAGGATCATTGACCTTGCCTTGTTCAAGATGAGTAAGCTCCGGAGGTGTGAATGGCTAGCTTTCAAACTTGCCTCCTCGATGCCTGAGGCTTTAAGGAATGCAAACAAATTCAGCAGATGGGGGAAAGGATCATTACAGTTTGAGTACAGTTTGAGTAACGCCTTTTTGTTTCATGGGTTTTTTAATGCTTACCTATTTTTGAGCAAGGGAGGGGCGGAGAGAGATGGGGACAGAGGATTCCAAGTAGGCTCTGCGCTGACAGCAGTGAGCCCGATGTGGGGCTTGAAGTGACAAACCCTGAGATCATGACCAGAGCAGAAGCCAGATGCTCAACCGACTGAGCCACCCAGGCGCCCCTGTTTTATGGGTTCTTTTGCAACAAAAATCTTTAATTCAATTTAAAAGCTGTGTTTGAGGATTGAACCCATTCCTTTGCAACCTTGGTAGAACCTTCTGTGGCCTTGCCTTGCAATACTGCCCTCTGGACCGTTGGAAGAAACGTCTGAATAGGTTCAAATGGACATGGGTGTGTCCTAAATGCAAACACCTGCAGATACTCACCTCCACACCAACATCTTGGTAGCTGCAGAATCACACGTGCTAAGCCACTTGATTCACTTCTAGTGCATGGAGAAAGGAGAAAATAAATAAAAATAAAATATTCCATCAGGTTGTAGAAACTGGAAGTAAGGCTACTCCAAGCTTCATATGATCTTAATCATCTTGTGCCGAGGGGGCCGGCCTGAGAGTTTTGCAAGGGCTTACACGTGATCTACATTACTCTCTGGCACGTGTTCATGAATGCACATTCGTTGCAGTAACAGTATTTTCAAAATAAAAGTAAGGATACGTAGACAATTTTTTTTCTGACTTCTAAGTTTACTCATAGGAAAAGCATCGTGTAGGTAAAGATAATCACGTAAATCACATTTAACCGTGTACGTGTAATGACTTTCTTACCGAAGCAATGGCTATCTAAACAACCAGGATAGGTCCGAGGCCATTCAGGACCCCGTGTTAACTTCCCAGTCTGGAGTCTGTGGTCCGCCCAATTAAGATCAATTATCAGCCAACAGAAATTTAGGGAGTTCCATTACTTATAAGCATGGACTTGTCTATGCCTTCAGTCTCAGAACAAACCCAACTTAAAGAAATCAGCTTTCAAAGATTTAATCAACCCTGAAATCATAATTCTACAAGCTGTACAATATTTGACCATCCGCAGTGAGGTAGACAGGTAATATTTAAGGGGAAAGGCAGTTTACTGCTGGTTTACCTCTTTGTGTTAAAAAGCCTTTCTCATGTTTTAATTGTCCAAATAAGCTAGCTACTGCGTGACCAAACCTCAAAAATCCTTATATCCCAGTGAACTAGGATGACAATGTGATACACTATCTTATGTAGGGTTCTGATCTGGGGCTGGACCAGAAAAACATTCAGTGCTTTGATATTGCTGTTAAGAGTCTCAGATATATTTATTAAAATCTCTCTGGATGGATCATCAGGGAAATGCAAATTAAAACCACAACGAGATGTTACCTTACACCTGTCAGAACAGCTAAACTAAAGAAATACAAGAAACAACAGGTGTTAGTGAGGATGTGGAGAAAAAGTAACCTTCCTGCACTATTGGTGGGAATGCAAAGTGGTACGGCCACTGTGGAAAATACTATGGCGATTCCTCATAAAATTGAAAATAGAATCACCATATGATCCAGTAATTCCACCCCTGGTATTTGCCCAAAGAAAATGAAAACACTAATACAAAGATATGTGCATCTCTATGTTTATTGCAGCATTATTTACAGTAACCAAGATATGGAGGCAATTCAAGTGTTCATCTACAGGAGAACAGATAAAGAGGAGGTGTTTATATATGCCATGGAATATGACTCAGCCATAAAAATAGAAAAAAATCTTGACATTTGCGACAACATGGATGGACCTAGAGAGTATTGTGCCAAGTGAAATACTTCAGTCAGAGAAAGACAAATGCCATAGGTGAAAATTAAGAAACAAAGTAAATGAACAAACCAAGGATAAAAGAGACAGACAAACAGACTTTTAAATACAGAGAACATGCTGATGGTTACGGGCGGGGGGGGGGGGGGGGGGGGGGGGGGGGGGGGGGGGTGTGAAATAGGTGATGGGGATTAAGGAGTGCACTTGTTGTAACGAGTCCTGAGTTATGCAGAGAATTGTTGAGTCACTATATTGCACACCTGAAACTAATATAGCACTGTATGTTAATTATATTTGAATTAAAGGAAAAAACTCTTTTTTCCTCTTTGGATGGAATGAATCACCAATGGTGAATCTATCAACAGGCGAGCAAGGTAAGTTTGAAATGACTGATTTTTCTAGAGTTACAAATCAGCCTCAAAGGTTGCCAAGATTAAATGTCAAAAATCAAAACATGTAAAATTTATAAGAATTAACCGATATCATTAGCCTCAAAAGATATCCATTACAGTTAAAATGTCCTTCTAACCAGGTTTTCCTGTTTTATATTTTTCACCATAATAGACCCATTTGTTTCCTGCCTAAATAAATGCAGATTTGATTTTCATTTATATATCAGAAAGCAAACATGAAAACCATATTTTTTTTCCAATTTCTTAGACATGGCCAACGAAGTTATAAGAAACTTATGCCTCTGCCATTAAGAGCTCTCATTAGCTCTCCTTAGAAGGACAATGGGGAACCAGAGAAATAATTTGAACATGATAATCCCATGAATACTCGAAGCGAGGTTTGGAAACCTGAAAAGATCCTAGATAGTCACAAAGTGATTCAGCACAGAAGCTCAGGTCTTAAAGAAGTGTCCTCGGGAACTGTAAGGTTCTGAATGTGAATGAGTCAAGGTGCCTGAAAGGTATGATGAGATGAAGTAAGACTGTAAAAATATCTTAAACATCTTTCCTTAGTACAGAAAGCTAACTATATGAAATGAGAGGTGCATTTAAAGGCTGTCAAAAAGAGAATCTTCGCGAAGACAAATGGTATACCTCTTTGGCCAGTCACATTGGCCAGTCCTAATGATGTCATAATTCAAATACACCTACCCTGCCCTCAGGTCTGCAACGGGCTCCTCAAACTGTCTCACGACCTTACGACCCTGGTCACGACTAACCGGACCGGCAGTGAGCCGTCAGTCCAACACCAGGAAACTCATTTGCGAGTCAGCGGCAATATTATCCTTCTCAAGAATTTCTATGAAGACTAACTATCCTTAGAAGGTAGAGATTCTGTGGGTTCCCAAGGTCCACACTGTAGGATACGGAGATGGATAAGTAGTGAAACCCTGTCCTCGGAGAAGGAGAACAGGGCAAAAGTGAACCAGGGCAGAACCCTGAGAGCTACAGAAAAGCTAGAAAGGCTTCCATGGCATTATTTTACCCAGTGAAAAATCACTGCTTAGAATTATTAACCGTTCCATTGATTGTCATACCCCTCATCTTTCGTCTTCCTTGTTCTCCAAAGTAATGAAGAATGTTCTGCACAACACTCAAAGGGAAAACGGGGATACGCATTTCCTCATGTCACGAGGTGAATTCTAGCAGAGTTATGAAAAAAAGTTGAGCAGGAAAAAAAGTCGTATTGTTGATACAACAGAAGAAAAAAAAATGGATAATTTTGCTCCTGAATTTCAGGGGAATACAAGTTCCAAGGGGGGAAAAGTGTTCTGCCTAAAAGAAAAATCTTTTTAATAACCCTGGGCTGCAATGTACAGAAATCACAAAGGAAGAGAAGGCCTCGTTTATCAGACGGCCATTTCCAGGTCCCACAGAGAGGCCCGGAGATGAGCAATCAAATAAAACCGTAATTAGATGATATACTTGACAACTGTTTGGGACTTTTCTTTCTTTGCAACAAAGTAACTAGGAAGAATCCATCGTTCTTATTCAGCAAGAGAGAAAATCTTTAGAAGAAAACGATGACCAAAAACTTAGGGGCGACATTCTACAAAGAAGAGCGGCCAGCTGGCTGGAAGTCACAGCTGATGTGGAACTAACCAGGCCGTCACAAGGACTTTAATAAAACCAATTCTTTTCAGAGAACACAGAGCACAAAGGACAATTCGTATGGGTTTGAAAGGGCCAGTAAAAAAAAAAAGAACTGAAGACGTTCACTGTGTTTTCACCTCAAAATCTTTTTACATTGCTTTAACAGAAGGCATGTCTTCTCAGTGGTTGAGTTTATACGCTTACACTGGGAGGGTTTCTTCTCCAAGTGAGGGGCTTTAAATTATCACAACAACTATAATTTGAGCAGCATGTCCAGAAAAAAAAAAAACAAAACCTGTTCTTAACAGATATTTCTGTACAAGGTACGGTTTATGCTAAATCTAGATACCAACATTTGGTATCTAGAATAGACCAACATTTGACCAGAATAGACAGAAGGCATCTATTCGGTATGAATGTCTTATTCATAACTGTACCTGGATGAGTGGCATTTAAATCTGAATTTTAACTTTGAAAAGGTCTGAACCTAATGGCGACGTGAGAATTGTATACAGTTAAAGTACCTTAACTTAAGCATAAATGTATATAATTATGGTGAGATATCATTGAGTCGACTGGCATTGACTGGGTAAGGCTATGTTCTGTGGAGGTTAAAATAGCTAAATTTAGACGCAGATTTGTTGAGTAGCACATACGAGCAAGATGACCTTGGTCAAGGCAGTTTGCCTTCCCAATTTCCTTACCTATACAATGCCAATAATAAGAGGACCTACCTCATAGTCTTGATAGGAAAATTATGTGAAATAGACCGGTTAGCACAAACCTAACTCACACTAGGTAGGTACTCAGTCCTCTAGCATGATGGTAAAGATGATTTACCATTGTGATCGTCACAATGACATCGGTCTCTAGCTGCTCCTCATTGTGGGTCAGCTCTGAATATTTGCTCTGTCCTGTCTCCTACTTCTCGTTTTCAATGGTATTCGGTGCATGTTCAGCACCTTTGCTCTTCATAGAAAGCCCTTTGTCTTTACACCACAAATAGGGATATGTAGAGTTCTCCTGCACCACCGTCCCTACGCCAATTTTTCTTTCCCCCACTATGTCTTATAAAAGTGAGCCTCTTGCTTCACTCGCTAGCACAGGAATGACATACATCTGCTCATCTGACACTATCGTCCTTTTCCGCCTGTGTACTTTAGGCTAAAAGCACCACCACCCCTTTGGGACATACCTGGGCAGTAAATTCCCCAACCGTGTGGAATCATGATTCTCCTGGGTAACACCTGCCTCTGACAATTTAGAGTGCATTGCCGCTACAAGTTTGTATGTGAAACTGGGCCAGCGTGGGGTTCAAATACATCGCCCTGTAATTGAGCTACAGTAAATTAGATCATGAAGGTAGTATCATACACAGGTATGTCAAAAAGCCATCGGGCAATCTTTCTTCAACCTGCTGACATCTTGGCCATTGGCTGTGTGACTGTTTCCTTCTCGAGGAACTCATGAGCTGGATCTAATATCAGTAGTATGCCACGGTGCCACAAAGGTTAGGCTGTTCAATTCCCACAAGCTACTTCTGTATATTATAACAAGGAAAGGGAATAGAAGCATACATGTCACCTTAGCCTTTATATCCAGCTCTACTTGACATCATGTGGATTTTGCCTATTTGCCACATTAGAAGGTTTTATTCACACATAAAAGAGGCTCTACGTTCATATCCCAAGTGAAAAATAAATATTTCCACTTGATGTCACCATTTTCAGTTACATTGACTTCTCAGTGGGAGGCAGGTCACCTGGACACCAGGGGGTCACCTGCAGTGCATGGCCACAGAGCTGAAGCAAGGTGAGCCTCAGCCTGTCTGTCCTTCCTCAGACAGAGACGGTCTCTGCTTATCTGATGTTCACAATATTTCAGAGAAAGGGACTTCACCAGCCAAAAGTTGAGAAACCAGTGAAGGTGAGAGCTAATTATTAAATAATATTCTTAAATAGAAAATTGAAGAATGTCTGACAGGCACATTGTGAGTCGTGTTGTGTTCTGAGGAAGCTGGGACTAACATGCTGGTATGAAATACTGGGTCTAAACTGAACAGCAAAGGAAGGAACATCAGCAAAGACTCATAAAATGGGACGGAAGAGGGGCATCAGAGAAAACATTTCATGGACTTCGGGATGGGGATGGCAGACAGAATTTCATGGACTTTGAAAAGATGCAGTTGGGAACCTAGAGTTGGTCATAAACCAGTACTTACCAAGACTGTGGAGGTAACGAGTGATGGCGATAGTCCTGTAAGAGACCATGAGAACTTTACTGGATGATGCTAGAGAGATGATAATGGAAACACAGAAGAGAAAGGGCTTCAAGAACTTTTTTAGAAGATGGAATGGACGATCGATACAATCAGCGAATTTTCGGTTACGAGGACCGAGGGAAAGGAAGGAATTCGGCCTGACTACAAAAGTCTAAGTGAATCACAGGGCTTCAGGGGAGTATTTTTGGGCAGATGCTAATGAGATAAGTTTTAGACATGATGAGTTTGAGATTTATACTCATCTCCCACTCGACTGAAGCTCCATGTGAGCAGGGGGACCTTGTGTATCCCATTGTGCATAATATCTTCATCGACCACAGTGTCTGGGATATAGTAAATGCTCAATACATGTCTACTGACTGAAAGAATTTAAGGGGGGGGTGCCTGGGTGGCTCGGTCGGTTGGGCGTCCTACTTTGGCTCAGGTCACGGTCTTGCAGCTCATGTGTTCAAGCCCCGCGACGGGCTCTGTGCTGACACCTTGGAGCCTGGAACCTGCTTTGGATTCTGTGTCTCCCTCCCTCTGCCCCTCCCCCACTTGTCCTCTGTGTGTGTCTCTCTCTGAGAAATAAACATTTAAAAAAATTAAAAAAAAAAAGAATTCAAGGGAAGATGCATGTAAAAAATAAGGAATAGCATAATACTCAATAAGTGAAATTATTTCAATAAATTTTGGAAGGCCATACAATAGACCATCTTAAAACCAAAAGAGATACATGAGTATAATATTTAATAACATAAAAAGATTCATGGTATAATGAGGAGGAAAAAAGTTATACATCTATATCTGTTTAAGTACAATAAAATCTTATTCTGTAAGTAATTTACTAGATGGGTAACAACATCTAACATTTGTATTTGGATGGCAGAATAGTGAGGGATTTTTATTTTCTTTTTCTTGATCATCTCTATTTCTAAGTGTTCTCGTGGACATGTCATGATTGACAGTTGTTTTGACTTCTTTGGTTTTTATAGGATAAACATAAGTTGGGGTGCCTGGGTGGCTCAGTTGTTTAAGTGATCGACTTTGGCTCAGGTCATGATCTCACGGTTCGTGGGTTCGAGCCCCACGTCGGGCTCTGTGCTGACAGCTGAGAGCCTGGAGCCTGCTTCAGATTCTGTGTGTCCCTCTCTCTCTGCTCCTCCCCTGCTCACACTCTATCTCTCTCTCTCTGTCTCAAAAATAAATAAAAACATTTAAAAAAATGTTTAAGGGGCACCTGGGTGGCTCAGTCAGTCAAGCATCTGACTTCGGCTCAGGTCATGATCTCACAGTTTGTGAGCTCGAGCCCTGCACTGGGCTCTGTGCTGACAGCTCAGAGCCCGGAGCCCGCTTCAGATTCTGTGTGTCCCTCTCTCTGCCTCTCCCCTGCTTGCATGTGCATGCATGTGTGCGTGCTCTCTCTCCTAAAAATAAATAAACATTAAAAACTTTTTTAAATTTTTTAAGACAATCATAAGCCAAGTTGGGATCACACAGAAATACAGAAATATCTCTGATACGGTCACTGACTACCCTGTTAATGTTCTTTTTTTTTTTTTTCTTAAGATTTTATTTTGAAGTAATCTCTACACCCAATGCAGGGCTCAAACTCACAACGCCTGAGATCAAGAGTCGCAGGTTCCACCAACCAAGCCAGCCAAGTGCCCCTAATGTGCTAATGTTCTAAGCAGCAAGCAAAAGCCCACTTTCATTAATGCCATCCCCAAAATTGAATAAGATAAAGCCCTCGCTTGAAGGGAAAACAATTTGGAGATTTAGGGGTTCCATTCGGTTGTCACTTTGTTTAGTCTAATTTTGTTTTCTTTGGGCAGTAAATGACAAAGCCTTTTTTAAAAAACAATAATTTGTCAGTCACAGTAGTAAGAACTGGCTGTGGCACCCAGAGGATCTTAATTTTACTACTCACTTTCCTTACCAGCAGTTTTGTGATAAACTTTTGTTGCAAAAAGACCTTTTTTTTTTTTAATTTGAGAGAGACAGAGAGAGAGAGAGAGAGAGAGAGAGAGAGAGAGAATCTCCAGCAGGCTCCATGCTCAGCACAAAGCCCTACCAGGGGGCTCGATCCCACAACTGTGAGATCATGACCTGAACCAAAATCTTCAGACACTTAATCAACTGAGCCACCCAGGCACCCCGCAAAAAGACTTTAAAAAGCAATAAAGAAGGTCATTTCTTCCTTCTCATAGACTCTCTCACTAATTTTTTTTTCCACTCTTCAGGAGCTTATGTGTCTGTCCTTAAATGATCTTATAACCTCTAGCTATTTTTTTTTTTCTAACCTAGTCTTTTGTAACTGGTTGATGGAACAACAACAACAACAACAAAAAGATAAAAATGAAGTTGTCAAATTCCAAACTGTAGGATAAATGAGTTTCAAAGGACCTGAAGATGTATCTTATTTTATGAAGAGGAAACTGAGGCTAAGAGAGAGGAGATCAATTGCTGGTAAGCGTCTGCTTTCCTGGTTCATGTCTGCATTTGTCAAAGCCCGCATGGCTAATCAGTGCCTTCTTTGCTAGGCTGTTTCTACAACTATTTCCTTCAGGAAGAGGAAGTTAGTCATTACGAAATCATCTGCCGAATGCCAAGACCTTCTCAAACTTTTGAGAACGTCAAACCTGAATTGTATTGTCAAGCTCACTTTTTATTCTACTAAAAATCGTATTTGTTTTTTGTTTGTTCAACATCATCAACTCATATGCAGCAGCCCTTGTCATTCAAGTAATTTACCTCAATTGATGTGGATCCAAGTAACTATCCCAGGGACACACTTTCCCCTAAAATACACTTAGAAAGATTTTCCAAGGATTTCTACCAGAACAACAACCACCAAATAAATGTTTCTAAGCATGGTCCTGAATATGAACATTCTGAATATAAATGAGCTTTCAGAGTCTCCTCTTGTTTCCTGTGGGAAAAGATTGCCACACACAACACACAAATACACAGAAATAAGCAATTTTATGAGGAAATCCCAAAGAGTGGTTTTAAATCCCAGAGGCTCCCACTTGTGTCCTGGAAAATAGGATGAATAAAGATATGTAAAAGTCATCTATATTTCCCCACTGAATACCCACATTTGACCATTTTAAAAGACTCTGATCTTTTCCCACGGTAATGGTAGCCTTAGCTGGCATTAAATGAATGGCATTTACAAGAAGGATTTATCCTTGCATTAATCCTCTTTGAAATACATGAATAGAGTGCCACCGTAAAGGAGAATCCTATTAACAATTGATCTTTTGCATTTAGCAGCAATAAGAAGTCTTACATTAAATAAAGGCTGCTTTTACCTTCAGGCTCATAAAATTATAAGCTAAACATAGAGAATCATTTTCTAATGAATGACATCTTAACCACTATGTATTTGTTCCATAACTGAGATGTAAGCTCTACACTCTACCAACAGCCACATCTCTATTTGGCCACGTTCTTTGCTACTATTATTTCTTGAGTATGCCACCACTAATTTTTAGATGACTAGCTAGAAAGCCACTGGTACTATTCACTTGAAATGCATTGTGGTACCAAAGTCCTCAGGACAATAGCGAAAGGAGAGCTATTACTTGTTTCTAAATGTTAGTGAATGACACGGAACACAGTGGAGGGACAGAGGTGGCCCTCTAGCTCCACTGAGAAGATAGTGGGATTGTTACGAAAGGATTTTTTTTGAAGGTAAAATCGTAACACTTGTACAGATATAAAATAAACACATGCAAATGAGTTTTAGTGAACTCATTATTAAATGGGAGAGCGAGGCATATTTTAAAACCACTTCAAAGTTAAATTTAAAATAGGCATGTCTCTAAACCAGGAATATTGACATGAATTTCCAAATGGATGCAAAAGTGGCTTTTCCATGGAGAGGCTAGATTTGTCCCTCTACTGGACCAAATTCTTTACTATTCCATAGACTAAATTCTTTACTATTCTATAGACAGTAATCATTTAAATAGCTATCTAAAATTTGAGGAGTTGTAAAATAGCTCAAAAGCAATGAAAGGCACATAATCAGAATGAGAATCAGATAACTGGGTGAAGGTCGTGCAATAAAATGTATTATATTCATGAAGCACAAATTCTTCCCTGAAATCAAACAGAATGCATGGACCTTTTTTTTTTTTAATGTAAGTACAAAATAAGTTCATCCAAGAGGATAAGACAATAAAAATCATGGGATGTTGAGCTGAAAATTCCACTGAGACATAACTTATACCATTGTTTCTAACTATATTATATCACAGCCACATTCAGTGATAGCAAGGCAATTAAATGGTCATGATCTCCATTCAAACTAGATTTGCTTCTGATTGAAAGAAATTTGGAAGACTGGGTGAGAGAAGGTAAAAATACAACCCATTCTAATAAAAAGGATAACATCAGGAAATTTGCATGGAGAAGATATGACATTATTCTCATGGTGTTACTGAAATTATTATGGTTACTGCAATTCTGTTACAATTCTCTTTAAGAGACTTTCAATCCTACTACTTTAAAATTTTTTTAAATGTTTATTTATTTTTGAGAGAGAGAGAGAGAGGGAGGGACAGAGCATGAGCAGGGGAGGGGCAGAGAGAGAGAGAGAGAGGGAGACACAGAATCTGAAGCTGGCTCCAGGCTCTGAGCTGTCAGCACAGAGCCCGATGCAGGGCTCGAACTCACAAACCACAAGATCACGACCTGAGCCAAAGCTGGACACACTGAGCCACCCAGGCACCCCATCAATCCCACTACTTTATAGTCATGGCTGATAAAAGCTTGCAAAACACCATGGTGGATTTCACGTCGGAGGACCACATAACCTTGAATGCCATAAGGGGAAACTGAGCAGAGCTGGTTCTTCGTTAGCTTTATATTTATAGTGCAACATTTTAGAAAATCCTTCCCAAAGAGGAGACAAGTCAATCTATTGCAGAGTAAACAAAGAATGCCTGAAATAAAAATTATCTTAAATAAATAAGGATGAAAGGAAACAGATGGTTGAGCAATATAAATTTCTCAACTGATTTTCTTGATCTTTTTATTAACTAGTAAACTAGCAATTATGAATGAATGAATGAATGAATGAATGAATGTGAGAGATATCCCTGTGTGTTAGCAGTTCACAATTTGAGGAGAGACACATGAAAAGAAATTAGCAGTAAGAGAGGAAACAAGACCAACACTCTACAGAGACATGCTGATCACTATCTAGTTCGTTAATTACGAGGTCCTGACTTAATAGTTATCTGCAAGGGTCAGTCTAGGACCCAACAGAGTCCACATTTCACTGGTGACACATTTTACACATACAAGAGCAGAAAAATAAGTAGGAAGCAGTGTTAAATAATCAGGAATCTGGAATATTCTATAGACCTTCTGCGTATGGCTAGGGTTCCATAAAGGGAGCCTATTTTGATAGGAACACGCCCATCTAAACTTATTCAGGAAAACAAAGGAAATGGTCGTATTCAAAACAGGCACAGCCACGTGCAGTACCGGGAACGGCTATGAAGGCTGCCTTCACGAAGCAACTTTGACTCCTTGCCCGCATGACTGCTTCTCTCTGGATGCCTTGATGCCTTCTTGTGAAAACAGAAGAACCAGTCACCAGCACCCATTTCCCAGCAAGATCTTCTCTGAGACGCACTTGCAGGGTATACTTTGGAAGAAGGTGAAGTTGTTGAGAAAGTCTCCAACGCCCCCCACACCCTGGTCCTCCGTGCACTTGAACCCTCCCTTCACTCCAACCCCCAGGCTGATAAATAACCCCCCTGGGCTTCACATCCCT
Source organism: Panthera tigris (assembly GCF_018350195.1). Classification (NCBI taxonomy): domain Eukaryota; kingdom Metazoa; phylum Chordata; class Mammalia; order Carnivora; family Felidae; genus Panthera; species Panthera tigris. Next base: position 4,461,237 of record NC_056670.1, read on the forward strand.
ACGCAGAACCTTTCTTCGGGGTGAGAGACCCGTGTCCCTACTCGTGTTCAAATGTGTTATGTGACACGTACAGGCTCCGGCACTGCTTGCTTTCTCTGTCCCTTCTCTACGCTTCCCTTTGCCTTTGTCCCTATGTCCTTTTTTTCTGTCTTCTCGTTTCTTCTTCTATTCTTTTTATAGCCAAAGTATAAACGTAGAAAGAGGATGAGTACTGAAGTACTAACACTTGGCATCACGTATCACTCCCCATTTCGCAGATGTCCACCCTCACCTCACTCCTCTGAGCTTACTTCCTGTTTTGTGTGAACCGAAGGCGATGATACTGGTCCCAAAGAGCTCCTGTGAGAAGGACATCGTGTTAGTACACCGGAGGCACTCACCAGTATGCATCACCTCAGTTAGTAAGTATCTCGAGAAAAGGTAAGTGCTATTTATTATCACCATCATCAATAAAATATCCCACACTTCCCGAGCCTTCTCCCTGGTCCCCTGTGAGACAGTCCTTTGAGCCCTCTCACTTCTCACAACCTTGCCTCATCTGGGATTGGTGATGATGTTAACAATGAAGAGGATACAGTGAAGAGGATAAATATGATGGTGCAGACGGAGGTCGTGACATAGGGGAAAGAAGCGGGGAAACAGAGGATACATGAAGTTTAGTCAGTTCTCATTTGGGGCCAGATACCGCCCTGGGAGCTTCCCAGACATCGCCACACTTCCCTCGCGTGGCAGTTCTATGAGGCGGATGCTGTTATGACCATCACCCCCTAGCTTGAGGAAACGGAGGCCTGGCCACGTTCACAAGGGTAGTAAGTGGCAGGGCCAGACTCTGAACAGTCTTGCTCTTAATCGCCACAGCCCTCTGCTTGTCAAGGTTGCATGATGCTCTGAGACAAAGACATGATAGAAGCCACTTCCTCTGGTTCCAGAGAGCAGGGCAGGTACACTCTTCTCTAGGGAGGAAGAGGGGAACAGAGATGTGCTCATTAGCCGAGACGCTTGGGGAACAGTTCAGTGCACAGCAGTGCAGGTGCCTGACTGACGCGCGGCTCCCACAACCATGCTGTCTAGTGTGGAAACCAAGGAAAGCACGAGAGCGGAGCACTCGCGACTGGGATGGGCGCCCTTACAAGACGACACAGAAGGATCCCTCTCTCTATCATGGCAGAACACTGCAAGAATGCAAGCAGGGAGAGAGGACTCCCCAGGAACCCAATCAACCGGCATCTTGGTCTTGCTGTTCCCAGTCTTTGGAACTGTGAGAGGGGCGCCTGGGGGACTCAGCGGGTTAAAGGTCCGACTTCAGCTCAGGTCATGATCTCACGATTCGTGTGGGTTCGAGCCCCGCTTCGGGCTCTGTGCTGGCAGCCCAGAGCCTGGAGCCGGCTTCGGATTCTGTGTCTCCCTCTCTCTCTGCTCCTCCCCCACTCGTGCTCTGTCTCTCTCTCTCTCTCAAAAATAAATAAACATAAAAAAAACTTGAAAAAGAGAGAATTTATCTTTCATGTTTCATAAATTTCCCAACTTAGGGTATTTCATGTCATATCTTGATAAACCAGTTTTTAAGACTGGGTTACAAAATCAGAAAAGAGCTGTGCTTCCATTTTATTTTTTAGCTCTGTGAGTTTTAGAAGTTATTTACCACTTCTGCCCTCAGTTTCCCCACCCGTAAAATTAATATACGGAGAGTACCTAACCTTACTATGTTACACTAAGGATTAAGTGAACTAACCTCTGTTGTCACCACTAACACGTTGGCTATGCTGTTTTTTGGTGCATGTATTACACGATGCAGTTTGGGAGCTGGGTCTGAAGAAGGGGGACAAGAAGAGGAAGCAGATCTACCATTGACCAAGTACTGAGTGTGTACGAGGCTCTGTGCTGAGCAGTATCACTCAGGCTGTCTTTTATGCCTCACTGGAACCCTACTGCAGGCACTAAAATAATGCAGATAAGGAAACCAAAGTTCAGAGAAAACAAATAGCTTCCCAAAGATTGGCACAACTAGAAATTGGCAGATCTGAATCCAGCCCCTGTCTTCTTAGCAAGAATGCCACTTTGACTCACCTAAAAATGAGTGGCATCTTAGAGTATAGTGTGGCTTTAGGCTCCATCTTAAAAAAGCTTCCACGAGAAGATCAAAGATATTCATGAAAGCTTTTAGGAACTGACCAGCCCACCTCATCTAGAACAGGTACACAGATAGAAATTGAACCGGTGGTCCGTGAAAGTGCGGTCAAGGGTCTGTGATGCTCTCTTGGGTTTCTCTCATCCAGTGGCGGGCAGGAAGCAACTTCTGCTAACTGATCGCTTAATTTTCAGGAATACTGCAAGCTGGTTGTTATTTAGCTATTACTAAAATTTTAATTATATAAGCTTACAAATTAATTTCATTGAAACTGAAGGTAAAAAATACTCAAAACTGTTCACTTCACAATTAGATGACTACATTTTACTATTATCTATGCTTTTGTGGTTAATTACTTCTAACTGTATCTGTAGGTAGAAATACTATAAAACATGCTAATACTATAAAACATGCCACTGTGACCTCTTTGTAACTGCATGTTGCCAATGATGTTACCTTGGAGCTTGACATCAGCCTCGGAGATGGTATTTACAGTGTGGAAATCATCAGATGAAGTAACGCAAAGCTTGATTTATCATTGTGTTTATTGTTTACATCTAACAAAGTGATGGAAAAGAAGTTAATAATGCAGGTTGGAGTCAAAAATGTGTCTGTAGCTGTTATATTGTGAATAGGACAAAAATTGATGATTTAGTCTTACAGTGTTCAAAAATTACATTCTGATAGTATTTAGCAAAGTCATTCACTTCATTGACAAATGAGTGAAGATCCGGCATACATCCCTGTTTTATTTCCATCTTACGTGTTAATGCGAATGAAAATATGAATCAACATTCATGTCGGAACTACACTCATTCATCAGTTGCAATCACAGTTTGGCTATGGATACATGAGTCTGGCAAAAATCAATGAAAGTTTCCGGAAGAATCAATTGCTGATACAGAATTCATAATCAAAGTATTGTATATTTTATTATTATTTATAAACGGAATGCTCTACGTTACATGAGTAAAATTGGTGACGAGCTTACCTACACATACGTTGTTTTGCAGACCCTGTGCTCAGCTCATCTTCACGGGGGAGGAGTTTTTCTATGAATCTGACTATTGCCCTTGGGTGCCTATCTTTCAAAAGAGTTAGAGACTGTATGCATAAATATCCATTCTGCCTTGTGACGCTGTTTTTCCATAATCCTGAGAGGCAAGGCAGAGACACGCCAAAAACCCAGGCGTCTCTGTTTCATTTGGCTGCCTTCTCTCTTTTTAGAACCATTTCGCTGTACTGAGACAGTGGGAAGAGTGAGCCTCACAGCGGCTGCAGCTGGTGCTATGGTTGCCTCAGACCCTTGCCATTCAAGCAGGGAGATCTGAGACTCAGGGGTGGGAATCCCAGTGATTGCCTCCCCTCAAAACTGCACTGGTAAGAGATCCTAAGCCTGCCCTTGGTGCAGGCAGATTATGTCTCTGTGCAATGGAGTTCTGCATTGTGTTTGGAGCTAAGGCCACAGCATAATGAAAACTGCCTTCTTGCCCATTATTTTGCTCTGGCAATATATATTCCCTTTGGAAACTGGGGATACCTTAACTGGATTTTCTTTTTCCCCAAATAGCATCTTAATCTCATCTTCTTGTACCTTATATTTATAATTATATATCTGACAGTTCTCACAAATCACAGAAACAGCCTGTCTCTCTGATTACACCTGCACCCATCTCCCTTCCCTGCACTGGAGTCTTCAGCAACACTTGAGCTAGAAGACAAAGTCTGACGGGCTCCAGGATCTATAGGATCATAATATGGCTCCTTGAGGCCCCAGGGATGATAGGTAAAGCAGCATGAAACAAGGCAGAGATGGAAAAAAAAAAAAACCAGCCCAAATTTATATTAGTTCTGTAATTTGTGAAACAAAGTCATGGTGCTAACTGTTCTGCAACAAGGTCAAAACTCTGTCTTTATCATGACAGAAAATCACACAAAGGGAAAACGAAGCCTGCTGGCTGGGAAAAGGGTTCACAGTGGTCAGTGGTCCTCAGCACTCCCTCGTGAGGAAGAATAACTGCGTCCCTGACAGCCCATTACGTGGCACTGCCACAAAAGCCACACACAGGGTTTGGAGCATGGAGCACGGTGGCCAGGAGCTGCTTTTGAATGTGCATGTTTCTTCCCCATGGATGAGTAGATGCAAGGAATCTAGAAAAACAGATTTCCAGAAAATTCCATGACCGCTTCCAAAGACATATGCCCCTCTCATTCTGGCTTTCATTTGTCCACTTTTGATGAGCAACTTTTCTGAGCAATGTTTTATTTTCCTTTTAGGTCTACTATCACAAAAGCTACCGCAAACATGATTATAAATGCCAACTAAGTCTCATTAGGGTAAAAATCAGAAAAGGATGTAGAATGTGGCAGGATAGGGAACCTGTCTGTCTAAACGTGGCATCTGCTACTCAAACCAAGCAACTGTTGTCCGTAGAAATATAGGACTGGTGTTGCCAGAGCTTGGGTTATTTTACAGAAGCCAGAAACATGGGTTTTATTAGAAATATATGAATTTTGGGGTGCCAGGGTGGCTCCGTTGGTTAAACATCGAACTCTTGATTTTGACTCAGGTCATGATTGCAGTGTCATGGGATCAAACCCTGCACTGGGCTCTGCACTGGGCAGGGAGCCTGCTTAGGATGCTTTCTCCCTCTCTCTGCCCCTCCCCAACTCGTGCTCTGTCTCTCTCTGTCTCTCTCTTAAAAAAACAATCTGAATTTTAAGGATGAGAATTACCAATAGCTTAAAAATAATGATGACTTTGTAGACTGGAAACCTGTAGACTACCTGGGGGCCAATTTTGAGACGTCAGTTTACAACTAGTAACTGAAATCCATGAGGCAATTAAAAGGACATGAAACGTCTCATTTTACTACAAAAACTGGACACAAATGAGCTCTACGGACATACGGTGATTTAGCGCTGACCAAACGGAGGGAGAGAACTCTTCACTCCATAGAATCTGATCTTTCCCACTTCCAAGGCAAGTGATGCGAGTGATTTTGCTGTTGCAAAGTGCCTGAGGGCCTGATTACCATAGCTCAAGTCAGGCCAAGTAGTGATTCAATTACCTGACAGTGAACGATGAGCTGGACCTTCGGAGGGATTCCATGCTCTCCACTGACATTTTAATTACAAATTCCACAAACTGATCTATTGATACATCAGATAAAGGCATTCACACTTACCACAAAACCATAGAGTTCTGTAAATTTGTCACGTGGTATTTCAGGAGGCTGGTCTTTGTAAGTGCCTTTCATCAAGGAATGGATTTTTGTGATGAAGTCTTCAGGCCAAGGCCTTATCCATTTGACCTAACAGCTCCATTTGGCCTATCCAGCTGACTAACAGCTAAGAAATGTTCCCCTTATCTTGTTTATCAACAACCAATTACATAATGACAATTAAAAAGTAAGACTGAAATTTGCTTACTTCTTGAATAAAGCAAATCTTGGCATTTGGTACAAATAAACAGGCCTAAACCAATAAACGCAGCTCTTTGTGATAAATTTATGAGCCGGTTTCCTAAAGCAACACAGTTGCCATTTCTGTAGACTCAGTGAGGCTCTTTATAATGTTCTCGTTCGATCAGAATAAGAAGCACAAATAAAATACAATGCTTCTGGTACCTTGAGGAGGGCTTAGTCAACACCAATGGCAAACAGATTCACATGTTACCGGTGACTCCATCTCCGAGATAAAGCTATAAACGTTTGACTAACTTCCAATGCAATATTTATGACAGTTCCCCCTAGAAGTAATTGCAATCTCCATAAATGCCTGCAATAAGAAAATATAGTTTGGGAAACGTAGGTTTTTTAATGGTTCAGCAGAAGGTTAGAGTCAGAGTACTCATGAAGGAGAGGAAGTCAGGTCACCCCAATCCTTTCTCTGCCTAGCAGTCATCTGCAAAGCTTAAAGATTCAGGCTGCTGTTCAGGAGCCTGGGTGGCTCAGTCGGCTAAGCGTCCACCTTCAGCTGAGGTCATGATCTCGCGCGGTTGATGGGTTTGAGCCCCACGTCAGGCTCTGTGCTGACAGCTCAGAGCCTGGAGCCTGCTTCGGATTCTGTCTCTGTCTCTCTCTGCCCCTTCCGTGCTCATTTTCTCTATTTCTCTCTCTCTCTCTCTCAAAAATAAACAAAAAATTTTTTAAAAAATTCAGGGGGCTGTAAACACAGAAATATCTTTCTTGGTGAGAGAGTTTTCCTGTTGATCTTCTGCTTCTTAATGTCTCTGAAATCCAGCCATTATATGTGAACTGGATCAAGATCACCATAAATACTGGAAACATTATGTATATAATTATATAAATACTGGCCGGGTGAGACTATTTTCTGAGGCATGTATTTACGACACTGATTAAACAGAATACAAAATGTCACTGGCGTTGATGTTTATTGTATTTCTTGAATTCAGTGTTTACTTTCCTTGGGGTTATAACAATGGATGTGTTACCAAAGATGTCAGGGGGGAAAGATGTGGGTAAAACTTAATAAAAAATGAGAGCAGTGGTTGGCTAATCCTGAGTTAATAAATAAGATACTTTCCCCCAAATGGAAAATGTCATTTCCCTGGGTATTTTTCAATAACTGAGGCTAGCTGGGGCTACCTTGCCAATGCACATTCTTAAAAAGTAAGAGGTAAGTGAATTAGAAAAGTTTTGGGGACTTCATGCTGTCAAATTATAAGTTCAATGCATTTTTTTTTCCACTGAAGTGACTAGTTGTTACACACGGTTCATTTAAATCGAGCGGCAGGTTAAACAGTACCCCATGTGACACTAAAATAGATTGACTCAAAGGGAAAAGTAAAATCAAGCAGATTGGGCTCACACACATTCGACTGACTGATAGAACTTTCCACGTTCTGACCTTTCCCCGCGACAGTCTCTAAACTCCATAAAACCCGAAGACTTGTGTGTAGAGAGAAGTGAGTGTTTTGGAGGAGAAGATGTGACTTTTTCCTCTACGACTTTCCCAGGATTAAACGCACCATTAAGAGCACAAGATTCAGCCTCTCCATCCCTGCCCTTTTGGAGAAGGATGTGATACATCCTTGCAACGGCCTCCTGCGTACTGAGCAGACAGCCTGGCCCGCCCCCAGGCAGTGCTGAGAAACAGACCGTCTGGTCTGGGGACCCTCCCTGAACTAGAGCCCTGCTCCTGCCTGATAACACCTCCGCCCCTGTTCCCACGCTGCCTGGTCGCTAGGGTGACTTGTGACTTGCAGCCACACCACGTTCAGGCCGGTATTTCTCGAGAGGATTCAAGATCCAAAACCTTTCTCAACCCAACGGAGACCAAAGCTTTAAGTGAGTGCTTTTACTGCCTGCTTGTGATAGTCTACTAACCACCGGAATCTATAAAGTTAAAGTCTGCTAATGACTTAACCTTCCACAGGGACAGTTCCACTTCAGAGCACGAGTCTGACACAGGGGAGGTCCAGGGAGACCTCTGTACTCGCTGCTAGGCTGAGAGAGAGAAAGGGTTTGTGGTCTGGATCGCCCGAATGCTCTCGAGTCTGGGACGGCACGCCGTTGTTAACACACTGATTCAGATTCCGGCTACCAAGGTCACCGAGGGAGGAAGAACCACGTGTGCAGCTCTTCAAACACCCAGGTCGCGGGGACTCTGACTCGCTGCGGTCGAGGCAGTGGTCGAAAACTCGCGATTTGTTTTTAAAGCCACACGGACACTGAGGCACGGAGTTCGGTGCCACTTGGAACTGGATTCTGGACATCCCATCGTTACTGAGATCCGTTCTGGCATTACATCTGTCTCTCCTCAATGGTGAGAGCAGTACATTGTTTCTTCTGTCAAAGTTTTCTTGGACACCGAGACGTATAAGCAGAGATTTTCAGAACCCGCGTGGGGTTCCGTCAGGGTTTAGATCTCAGATTTTCCATTTCTTGGAATACTCCGCATTGATGAAGGAGCAGCGGAAGCCCAAGACGACTGCACTCCGACACCAAAATGAGTAAGCAGGACTCACAAAAAGCATCCCCGGCCACGCCGTCGATATGGTAAAAGCAAGTTCCCTGTGGACGTTTGAAAGGGCCCATGTCTCTTTCAGCCAGCACATCCTGGGTGGGCTTCCTGTGCAAGGGTGACTGTAAGAGAGACCCTCTCTGCTGGCCGGCTACAGGTGCCTCCTGGACAGTGCCACACGCCGTAACGGGAGCACTTCTGCCCCTGCGGTCCCAGGCTGCAGAAGGACTGTGTTTGGAGAGGACCACGTCAGGTCTAATTAAGTCTGCTTTCCATAGCCAAGGTCGACTCAGCACTGCACGAGAGTCACGGGAAATCCTAAGATTTCTGTAAATAACTGGACAGACCCATCCTGTCTCACTCACTCAAAAGCCAACTTGGAGTCTAATAAATTAAATCATTAATATTTAGATGCATGTGTGTGGGCCACGTTCTGAGTCAGTCTGGCTCCCTAAAACCGGCCACCAGGACACCGAATGTTTTTAGAGCCCTTCCTCATTACGAAGTCAGTGGAATGTGATTTCCCGTGAGGTTTCTAAATGATAATTAATTTTTTTGCTCTGATTTGGAGGATAGTAGAGTCTGGCCAGTTACAACCATTTTATTTAACGTTCAACAAGAGGTTAAGAGTGAGGACTTTGGTATTTTGGTGCTGAAGTTCATATTTCATAAATACGATTCACTTCAAAATTATCTGTCCCTACAAAATGCCTTTGGCTCACAGCTCAGTGGGTTGAACATTCCTATCTCTGAGCCATGTGATAATGGCAAAGACACTTCATCTCTCACCTTGGGCTTCTCAGCTGGAAAATGATAAGGCTGAACTTACCCTCAAAATCCAGGGAGTGGTGAGAAATAGCTACTACCCCTCATACATCTTGTGTTCAAAGATACGAATGCACTGTCAGCTGAAGCGATGCGCTTTCCCCCAGTGGAGAAAGAGCCACAGAATAGTTAATGAGAAGGGATACAATTCACTGGGTGACACATTTGAGGAAAAAAGTTTAAAGTGACAAGCAGGGATTTCTCTTGACCTGTCCAACCGTACTGCACTTTTCTCTGTCAGAGGTTTTTACGAAGGAATTACAGCTAATGACTCGCTGTCATCACGAGAATTTGGGAGAAGTCTACACCTGACCCTTCCAGTACTACCATTACTTGCGCACGAAAGAAACAATAATATCCTTTGATTGTCTATTATATGCCAGGCATTTTGGCATGTCTGTGTGTCTCATTTCATACAATAACCCTAAGGCACAGGCGTAATTACCTCCACTTAGCAACGAGGAAACTGACATTCAGAGAAGTTAAGTAGCTACGCGAAGGTGGCACAGGCAGAAAAGGATAGAATCGGACTTGAACTCAAGCTCTGTTTGATGCCAACATGGTTTTTCACATCCCATACTTTCCCAACATCCAGAAAATCCCAGTGTTCATGGGGAGCCAAAAGGGCATGCAAAGTCCTAGCTCCTCCCTCTTCTCCCAAACTCCCTTCATTTTTCTGCACTCTGAGCCCTTTGGCTCTGGTTGCTGGAAAACACAGCCTTGAAGAATTTCAAGGTGACCAATACGGCTCAGAGATTAGACCTTCTCGATGCTGTTTATACTGACAAGTCTCCCCAGCACGAGGCGCTGCCCTCTTTTTCCCTGGCCTGGCTCTGTGTCCTATGTGGGCTGCTCCCCGGCCCTCTGGCTTCTTCTGGGTTCACCTAATAGGGGACACTGGCAAGGATCAGAAAGCCGAAGGGGAGACGAGTCAGGGTGGGGTCATCACTGTCACCTGCCTCGCACATCCTGCCCACCTGCCGTCTGGCACCAGGCGGTTCTGCTTTTTTCCTTTCCTGTCTCCTGGGGCCCGGAGGTTGCCTGCCTCATGGCGCCTTGTCATCCCTCAGAGTCTGCTCACATCTCTGTATCTAGCTCTTCAATAAACAGGGGTGTGAACCTTCTGGTGAGCCGTCTGCTTCCTGCCCAGCCCCCGACTGGCACATGTAATTACAGCCAATTACGATGAACTGCCATTGTCACGCTTCCCAGGACTCTCAATGTACCCCCAGGATCTGAAACACAAATATGTATAACTCGTGTTTTTACAGCCCAATGGCCCAAATTCATTGCCCAAGCCCCACAGACTAGTTCCTCAGTCTTGCCTCGGGATTGTTTCTCCCAGAGAATAATATCCTAGTCCTTAATATAGTCTCTTCCTTTGTCTCTGTACAGAGACTAGCACAATTTTCTGTCTTAGAATCCTAGACATTCCACATCTCACTCAATCACAAGAGATATGCCTGCATTTCCACTTCCTAAAAAAAAGTCTGGAGAAAAGAGTCCAACATACGTAGGTTAAAAAAAAAAAAGTACAGTATAAATAATAAATTTAAACCAAAGAAAAAAACATGTGACATATATTGTCTTCTAAACTTTTGCGTTAGATTGCTTGGTAAGTTATAAATGTTTACAAATGTTGCCATCAATATGTCCTTGAGATCTAAATCTTTTTCCTTTGCCAGGTTTGCTACTTTTTTGCAGTCTTCATGGTTTCTTTGAAATTGGTTTCAGATACATTGTGTTTGGCTAGAGCACTTTGATTCCAAGTCAATTTAGTTTGTTCCTCTGGACCAGGGAGTCTGGGGAGGAGGGAGAAGCAAGAGAGGCTGTGGCTGAGGGCAGGAGAGGCCACGTCAATAATTATTACAAAATGTATCTCTGAAAAGGAGAGGTCATTTTAGAAATGGCTGACTTCTTAGAGGTGGATAAATGCTCCCGAGATGTGGCTCCTGAATGCTTGGCTCACTGTCTTGATGGGGAGAAAAAGCCCTAAACCATTGTGGGGCCACTACAGACAGCAGCAAAGCCTGGGACAGTGACGGTGGCTCTAAAACTGTGTAGTGACCGTTGTTGCCAGCCGCAATCCTTTCCCCAGTTCCCAGATATGACCGTTGCATAACACCTGCTTTTGCTTTCTACTAGTTCGGATGATCCTTGTAATAATACATCTAGAGGTTGACTGCAACATGTGTAAACAGTTATAGCTTATTAGGCAATTTACTGTAAAAGTTTAAAAGCCAGGATATATCAAGTGCTTAACCCAATGGTTTCCTTGATTTCTATTTATTTACACTGGGCTTTCTCCCCGCTGTGGATTAGACTACTTCTTCCCAGCAGACAAGACACATTCCTGCCATGTAGGGCCCTGGATGGGGCTTCAGGATGACTGAGGATCTCTCAGGGTTTAGGTTAGAGGGTTCCCAAAGTATCATCAGAACCACCTGATCAGAGTTCCAGATACAAGTCCCCAGGCTCTACCCTGAAGCTTCTGGTTCGGGTTCTAATAAGGCTCTGAAAATTGCATTTATTTCTCCCCAAATGATTACAATCGTTTACCAGTGCAAAGGTTTTTACCAGTTCGAATATCTCGAGAATCTATGAGCCTCCAACTGGCAGGCCAGAAAAACACTGCTTTTTATAACCATCTCAACAGATCCAACCACTGAATGGAATTTCACAACTGCACAGAGCATACTTGCCACCTACCCAAGGCTTTAATAAAGGAAAGGATGTATATGGGAGGAACAAGAGGGTACAGACAAATAGCAGGGCCCCCAGATCCTTCTAGGCACAGCTCTGATAAAGGCCTGTTCACTGGAGGTAGGTCTTTGTCACAGAGAACAGATTGCACATATTTCCAAAAGGTTCCTTTCTCCTCCTCCCTGACAAAGACACAGTCATTTTTCTTGGCTGTGTGCTTGGTGAGATTCCCGGAGGTAAGGGCCCTGAATGTACAGTCCCCCTCCTAAAACTGTGCTCTCAGGACTTTCTCATTCCCAAAGTGGTCCACACTGAGCCTCCAGCATCATCAAAGTTACCACGTAAGTGTTTCTACGGTTTCTGCCCCAGCTAAGCTGATGTCAGTTGTCTTTCTCAGTATTCACTTGTCCCCAGATTTTGAAGTGGCAATTTGTCCCATGAGTTCAATTCTTTAACAGGTTCCAGAAAAGTTGTTGATTTTCTGTGCATTCAGCGTTTTTCCTGTTGGAACAACGGGAAAATGACTTCCAAGCTGTCACATGCCAGAGTTGAAACTTCAAGTACAACAATGTTTTTATAAAGAATTCCAGGGGCACCTGGGTGGGTCAGTCAGTTAAGCGTCCGACTTCAGCTCTGGTCATGATCTCACAGTTCATGGGTTTGAGCCCCGCGTCAGGCTGTGCTGACAGCACAGAGCCTGGAGCCTGCTTCGGATTCTGTGTGTCCCTTTCTCTGCCCCTCCCCCGCTCACACTGTATCACTCTCTCTCAAAAAATAAACATTAAAAAAATTTATAAAGAAGTTCTGAGTCCTTGTTGGGGTATAAGTGAGAAGAAGTAATGATGAAATATGACATGAGAAATGACCTGAAATATCTTTCATATTGTAGATAATACGTACGGAACTTTGCTGTTTTCCTGTCGGTGCAAAAGCAAGTTTATGAAAAAAATCAATGGGATAGACAAGCTTAGTTAATTAATTAAATTGTTTTCTTAATTTAAAAAGTAAAGTATTTTTCTTACTGAAAAAAGTAAAAAAAACTAAGTCCATTTTAGAACATTTTTGTAATTCTTACTTAAAGTAAAAAAAAATCAAGTCCATTTTAGAACATTTTTGTAAAAATGAACATTTTATTTGAGAGGCAAAAATTGTTAATTTGTTACATACAAATATTCAGGTTCTGTCATTTTGTAGAACAACCTGATGTTTCATCAAAAGAGTGATTGTGGTCTCAGCCAGTCTTATTCTTCACAGTAAGCTCCTTCTGTTTTTTCTTTAAAGGTTTATTTATATATTTTGAGAGAGTGTTCGGGAAGAGCAGAGAGAGAGCGAGAATCTCAAGCAGGCTCAGGCGCTGTCAGCACCGAGCCCCAAGCAGGGTTCGAACTCCCGAACCTGAGATCATGACCTGAGCCGCAGCCAAGGTTTGGACGCTTAATGGACTGAGCCCCGCAGGTGCGCCCGTAGGAACCTCCAGATGAAAGGTACTGCTCATCCGTAAAGGATAAATGAGTGGCCCAGAGGAAAGTCTCCCAGGCAGCTTTGGAAGTAAGTACGCACCAGAAAGCACATTATCTTACTCACTTTTGCTGCTAGACACTGGTTATTCCATTCAGCTGACCCCTATCACCTGAATTAAGGGCACGAGAAATCTGAAAACCGCATTCAGTGTGTGTGCTACGGAAGTCTGAAAAAAATAATGCTATCAATTGTAACAGGGTTCTTTTATTTTTTCCTTTGAATAAGGGTGATGATACGTCCTCTAGCCCTCTTCTAATCTTTGAAAATAGGTTACCACAATGCAGTTGGGAATGCACAGGTGCATACACACACACACACCAATGATGTTTATTTAGAATCACAAAGGATTTTATACTGCCAGTTTTCACATGCCTCACAATAAAGATATGTTATTTCTAAATTTTCTGGCATGACGATATGCCAAGCGAGGAATGATTTAATCAGGCATTTGGAAATCATTCAGTTTTACATATGTGTGATCAGGGAATACAGATTAATTGGAAAAGAAAATGCAGTGTCACCAAAAGGAATATTGATCTTACCAGATGGCTGGAAGGTGGCTGCTGTAGTAATCTATTGGAAATATCCTGGCTGGCCCTTTAAAATTTATTTTTCACTATAATTTAAAGAATTTGAAAGCCATATTCTTTCTGCAAGTTACAAAACTATTGTCTCACTTCAAAAATGTATCCTTTTCCCACTCCAGCACAAATTACTTATCGCTAGAGGTCTTCATAAGGGTGTGGGAAGTATGTTTACTCTAACACTGTCAGGAGGAAAACCTTTCCCTTCTTCCCTTCTGGGTTTTTTGGCTGGGCTTTTAATTATTAATTAAATTGACGGGAAACATAAACAGGACTAAAACAAATAGAACGTTGTGTATGGGACTCAAGGAATGAACAAAAGAGACAGCCTTTATACCTTTTAGACAAAGAACAGTATATTTGTGAAGAATTGAAAAGACAAGGGAGTTGGGAGTGAGGTAGTGATTTAGTGAAGATCTGTTTATACAGCCTTCTGGGCCCAGAATTCCCCGTCTCTGATAAGGAGGTAAGATAGGCCCCAGAAGGACAATATGGATGCCTTCTACCCTCAGGGCTGCGGAGTGAGTGGGGGGAGGGGGGAGGGGGACCCTCATTGGAAATCTATTTCCTGCTTTCTGGGGGAAAGGAGGCTCAGAATATCCTTCTGGCACTTACTTAAGTAACTTCAGTTCAAAATGGTCACTACACCCAAGGGGCACATTTTGGGTGAAACGTTCTGCTACCCTTCAATATCCTTTTAACTAAAAGTGGAGTCAGATCTCCAGGGAACATTTAGTTACATCATGAAGGTAGGAAATTTGACTAACCTCTTGTTTTCTTATGACAGTGTTAATAAGAGAATTCTGTTTGATTTTTATTAAATCTCTTTTCCCAGAAAGAAAGCCCATACCTGACTGTAGGTGACAAGACAGATGTATTTACATGTTCTTTGCACAAATGGAGAAAAAAGATGAAAAGGAAATGTTGAGGTTTTTTTTCTCTCATTGTATGAAATTATATTGTGACTATCCAGTATTGTCTTGTGTGTTTAGACATCTTGTGTAGAAATTTGATTTGTTGAAATAAATAAATAAGTAAACAAACAAATAACCATCCTCGACTGTTAGATGTTGTTCTATTATAACTTGGGTAAGTTATCTTTCTAAAACAAGGCATAAAGAATTGTGAGGCATATGCTATCTTAAATTGCAAGATATGTTAATGATAGTTAAAAAATTTTAAGTGGGTGTTGGAAACTCTCTGTTTTCTCTCTCTCTGTCTCTCTCTCTCTCTGTCTCTCTCTCTCTCTGTCTCTCTCTTTTGAGAGAGACAGAGAGAGACAGAAAGAGAATGCACATGAATGGGGGAGAGGTAGAGAGAGAGAGAGAAAATCCCAAGCACAGAGCCTGATGCGGAGCTCAATCCCATGAACCATGAAATCATGCCCTGAGTTGAAATCAAGAGTCAGATACTCAACCAACTGAGCCATCCAGGTGCCCCAGAAATTCTCTTTCTAAATCTCCTTGACCCCCCAAATTTCACAGGTCAGGAAGCTATGTCTCTGGAAGGATCACCAAAATGATAAGGTGGTAACCAGACGTCTCTTTCCTAATTTTCAGGCCCAGTGCTCTTTCCAAGTAAATCTCTAGTCGCTCATCCAGCCTGCAGCACAGGATGGTACCCGTCTGGTGGTTTTCGAGTGTGGGAAGTGTGCAAGAATTACAAGAATCCTGTCAAAGGGAGGGAGACACTCCCCAGCAACAACCTAAGAAACCAATGACCAAAACCAGCAAAGAACTTCCTTCTCAGATTACCTAAATCTTCACAAATTGTGAATTTACAAAAGAATAGATGGGCCCAATTTAAGAGCTTTCAGTTTTTCTAAGTGGAGCACTCACATGGTGAGTGAAAAAGAAATTGGCCAGGTCCATGAAGGCATTCTGATAGCCACTGAAGAGGAGAAAGAGAAAAGGAGAGGAGAGGAGAGGAGAGGAGAGGAGAGGAGAGGAGAGGAGAGGAGAGGAGAAGAGAGGAGAGGAGGAAGAGAAGAGAAGAGAAGAGAAGAGAAGAGAAGAGAAGAGAAGAGAAGAGAAGACAAAAAGAAAGGAGAGGAAAGGAAAAGAAAGGAAAGGAAAGGAAAGAAGAGAAAAGAAAAGAAAAGAAAGGAAAAGAAAAGAAAAGAAAAGAAAAAGGGAGGGGAGGGGAGGAGAGGGGAGGGGGAGAAAAGAAAAAGAGGGAAGGAGAAAAAGAAAGTAAGGAAGAAAGAGAAGGAAAGGAGAAAAAGCAAGGAAGGGAGAAAATGTGTCTGAGAAAGCAAGAAAACGGGGTTCTAACAATAAAGTTGATGAAGTGTTAGCTGAATAGTGCTTTATGAATCTTTGTCTACAAATTCTCAGTCAGTTACTCATTTCTCATTCATCTGGGAGGAATGTGGATGTATTCAGGGACTCCATAAAGCCGAGTCCCGCTCCGGCTGGGAACACATGTGCCCACAGGGGCCACAGGGCCACTGCCCCAGTAAATCAGACCTTCCCAGCTGGTAGGAGGGAGCCTGGTGGGACCCACAGGTGCCGAAGTGCTGGTCCCCATGCCCCTCAGGGAAGCTGGATGGAGCCCAATGCTGTCAGACCGCGACCAGCAAACAGAACTCTGCCATCCGGGATGGACCATAAAGTAGGGACTGTCCTCTCTGCCTGCCGCCTCCTTTTTAAACGACGTTTACAGGAAAGAGAGCATTTGGATTACACAAAAAATACTACATTCTGGCTCCTAATTTCAGCTCCAACACGTAAAGGGCTTAGAAATCAAACTCCCACCTTCACGACAACAAAACGCCAAACTGAACACTAATGACTTTTCTTAAGTCCTGCAGAGAACGGAGTTCACAAGGCAAAGCATGTGAATACGAAACCCCCGTCCCTGTGTAGTGGCTGCAGACTGAAGAATTTAGTTCCTCCGGAGGCTCCTGCTTTTCGTGTCCCGATTCCACCCTGGCCGCGCAGAAACACCTCCCTCTTTCAGCCCCGGGTCTACCAGGCCCTCCTCTCGGGATCTGTGCGGTCACCTGGCCCCGGGAGACACGGAGGGAGGCGGTCCTGAGCTCGTCGGCACGGACGCCCTCACGCCGGAGCCCACAGCCCCCGGACCCTCGTCTGTACTCCCTCCCTGCTCACCCAGCTCCCAGCTGCCTGGGCTGTGGCCTTCTGGATGACGAGGCTCTCTTAACCCCTGTACCTGCGTGTGCCCTTTGCCCCAGTCCCGGCCCCCTTGAGAAAGGTTCTCGTGGGGAGGGTCTGTCTGCCCCGTGGTCCCCAGCCAGGGTCCCAGCTGGGGAGTGGCCCCGAAAAGAACAGCAGAACATACCCACCGCTCCTTATCAGACAGTAGACTTGTGGGAGGGGGCTGGCCGAGTATTCTGAGTGCGCACGCGCGCGCGCACACGCGCGCACACACAGATGCCCCTTGCCAAATACGGTGGGCGCACAGTCCAGTTGAAAGTTCCTGCACAACATGATGACGCTTCCCTTCCTGCTTCTGCGCCAGCACGTTAGAAGCAACGTTTTGGGGTGAAGACGGCACGCACCCCGGGAGCAGCAGGGCCAGGGCAAGATCTCCCAGCCCTTAGGAACCAACAACAGCATCTCCAGAGGCAACACGGCCAGGTCTCCACCCGGGACACGGAAGTTGGAAGACTCATCACACTGTGGGAAGTCCAGAGCTCTGCCTCCCAAACTGGCACTTCTGGCCCACGCCGTCCTGCCGGGTCACAGGGAGTTCACGAGCGGGAGTCATCTCTCCCCCACACAGTGCTGCTCAGGAACACCGCTGACATGCCCCCTGTGCTGGGGTGCCAGGCAAACGGGGCCGGGACGCCGACCCAAGGCAAACTCCGTCACAGAGGAAGACGGGCGCTGTTAACCCTTCACACGACACCGTGCCCCGGTGGCACCCTTCGCTCACGGCGGAACCTTCCCCTGTGTCCACACGCGTATCAGGAACGCGAGGCCCAGCGCGGTGCCGTAAACTGCGAGGTACCGCACTGCCTTCGGCTCCCAGAGCGCCAGCTCACCCCCTGCTCCGGCTGGCCCCAGGCAGGGCTTGCCACACATTCTCTCCCAGCACCGGCCGTCCTCTCTCCGTAAGGGCGGCAGCGGAATAGGCCCCACGCGAGCCCAGCCTCTGGCCTGGGCCCCGGACGGAGGACCCCCCCCCCCCCACCACACTCCCCGAGGTTCCCTCTTGCCGGGGTCACCCACATCCCCGGTCAGCGGGGCTGGTGAGCCACGATGCTTCCCTGCTCCACCCTCAGCAGTGAGGCCCCAGCTGAGGCCTGAGGTGCAGCCCAAACCCAGGACTGGGAAGGGGCAGGGACACTAGGGAGAGCCCATGATCCAGACAGGGCCTGAGGGCCTCACTGTCTCAGACCTGCTGCTGAGGGTGGCAGGTGAGGAGGCACAGCCTGAGCCCACCTCCCTTTTAATGAGCAGCTAGTATATTGCAGCCCCAGCTGCTGACCCGCCCAGCGGGCACGACACAGGAATGCGCCCAGCCCTACTAGACCCCAAACACGGCCTTCGCCTCTCAGTCATCACAGACTGCCTATGCTTTTTTGTTTGTTTGTTTATTTATTTATTTTGAAGGAGACAGAGTGTGTGTAGGGGAGGGACGGAAGGAGACAGGGAGACCCAGAATCCGAAGCAGGCTCCAGGCCCGGAGCTGTCAGCCCAAAGCCTGACGCAGGGCCTGAGCCCACCAGCCATGAGATCATGACCTGAATTGAAGTTGGGATGCTTAGCCAACTAAGTCACTCAGGCGCCCCCAGACTGGCCATTCCTTAACTCAGCTATAAATTATTAAGACCACCAAGGGGTTTTCAGCTCTTTCTTATAATGCTAGTAAATAGATAACCACCAAGGGATTTTCATCTTTCTTATAATGCTGGTAAATAGAAACATTAACAGAGGGAACGTTCCCTTGTTTTCCACATGTGTCTTTGAGCAAAAAAGCTCACACATAACACTGCATTGTCTAGGGAACAGTGGACTGATTCATCACATAAAATAATACTTCTATGTTCTAAAGAGTGTAGGGGTGCCTGGGGGGCTCAGTCGGTTGGGCGGCCAACTTCGGCTCAGGTCATGATCTCACGGTCTGTGACTTCAAACCCCACATCGGGCTCTGTGCTGACAGCTCAGAGCCTGGAGCCTGCTTTGGATTCTGTGACTCCCTCCCTCTCTGCACCTCCCCCATTCACACTCTGTCTCTCTGTCTCTCTCTCTCTCTCTCTCAAAAATAAATAAACATTAAAAAATTAAAAAAATAAATAAAGAGTGCAACACAGAGGGGATGTTAGACGATTTCTATTTTCTAAATCTACCGTGAAAACGATTCTGTGA
The DNA here is from genome assembly GCF_018350195.1 of Panthera tigris. NCBI lineage: Eukaryota > Metazoa > Chordata > Mammalia > Carnivora > Felidae > Panthera > Panthera tigris. The sequence goes on from NC_056670.1 coordinate 4,480,322, forward strand.
TCGCGATGAAAAATGAGAAAGTACAACCACTTGCTTAAAAGAGTTTTCTATCCAACAAATAGGTAGGATAAAGAAAATAGTTTAAGAAAAATTAAGAAGCTAAGGGAGTTAAAGATTTCAGGGTGTTTCCAGATTTTGACCGCCAGGGTAGCCTGGGATGACTGAGTCTAGGAGATACAGCACTCCACTTGCTGGAGGCAGGTGTCCTGTGGAAATTAGGACAACCAACTGATCTTGATGGGGAAGCTCTTGGGGCCGCACAGCGCGGGCTTCCTGTGGGGGGGGGGGTGCAGGATGGAGACTTCCTCTTGCAGCTACTCCCTAGTTAGACCCATGGAAACCTCCGGCTGGGGTAAAGAAGACGGGGAGGAGGAGAAACAGGAGGATATGTGACAGTCAGCAGAGCAGGGGCCCTGCATCACAAAGGACACACCGCCCGATGCACAGCCGTTAGGGATGCAACTCCCTCTGCCAAATGCTCCGCTGGGACCAACAGGTACACTAGGCAGAGTTGAACTGCTCTTTCCATCAGTCTCTGTCTCAGATCTGTGACCTCCTGTCTGGAGACGAGATGTCACTCAGCCTCTTATCCTGGGCTTTTGGTTCCAGGGACAGAAGCTGTCTCTGCAGAGGATAAATGTTTCTTTCCATCTTGCCTTTGAGATCCTGCAATCCCTGTCTGTAGATTTCACAGCTCAAGGGGTCCTTTGCTTCAGGACGTCTCATCTCTTGTTGCAAGTCACGGTCCGCCTTGCCAGGAAACCATCCTGCCAAGCTCCCTTTCTTTCTCTCGAAAAACTCAGTCACTTCATTTCCCTTCGTCACGAGACGCCGAACTGCCCTTCTGATCGAGGCTTCCGTGGTCTGGACATTGTACAGTACCCGGTCACGTGGGCTCTGCTCTTAGTGCTGATGGTGTAGAACTGATGTTGCTCTAGACCATTATTTGACATTGCAGCGTCCTTCCTCTCCTCCACCGTCTTTTGCCTGGTCGTCCACATGCTGTCCCTCCTCTGGCTCCACATTATCACTTAGTCCTCTTCTCTCAGAAACCTGCTCATTCTTGGTTCTTGAGCCAGTGGTGCTGCAGAGACAACACCTGACTCTTCGCATGGCCAGAGACATCGGCACGGAGATGAAGAATCCTTTCAGTTGTCCACAGTACTTCTAAATGTGTTCCAGCTTCTTCTGTTTGTGTTTTAATGGATTGCTGGTTCCTGCAACGTCAGGATCTTAACTGCGGTATCATACAGGTTCTTTTTCATCTGAACATCTGAGGATTTTCTTTCCCCAGTGTTTTACTGTCATGGACATGATGTCTCTAATTATAGGCTTGTAACAGTCCGGGTCATCTGGCATTTTGGAGTTTATGTCATTTCCATTACAGAATAAGACACGTCGAGGACGTCTTATTCCATTTTGCTATGTCCAGCACTGGATTGCTACTGGCATGTTCCTTACCTCCTTATTTAAAAAAAAAAAAAAAAAAAAAAAAAAAAAAGCTTTTCTTTGACTGAAAATTCTGTGTAAGACCAAGATAATCTTGACCAGCTGAACAATCACACCACACTCTGTCATCTCCCACCAATATCCAGGGACAGCCTTGGTCTTCTATCATGATGTGCTTTTGCCATAAAACTCTTCGCTATTTCCTGGGTTGTTCAACCCTACAGATCCCCGCTCGATGGGATTCCTGCCTAGTGGTTCAGTCTGCAGGAGGGACCCCTGCAGCTATCATGGCTGACTGGACCACAACACATCATGGCCATCACTCAATGGAGCTGCTCGCCGAACCCAACCTGCACCAGAGAACCAAGGCTGACCGTGCCTGTGGAGGGCTGGGTGGGCAGGAACAGAATAATAAAGAATTCACATGCCCTCTCCTTTGCTCTTGGCTTTTTCTCTACTTAAACTTTTTCTTCTAGGTTCCCCAATGCCCACCCCGTTCTCTGTGCATACTGTTTCTTCTGCCTTTCCTCTTTCCTTGCCCACGGTGGGGGAGCTCAACCATACACAAAACCACGTCCTTCCTCACACATGTTTCCCCAGCAACCATGGCGAGCCCGGCCAGGATGAGCTGCTCAGTGCTCTGTGCATGTTTATGGAAGGAATCAATGAATGAGCACCCAAATGAAGAAAGGAGAAGCAAAGCCACTACTGGTCATCCCTAACGGGTATTACATAATAATCTAAGTCGCTGGTTTCCTTAATAATTTAAAACTCCTGGCAATGTAGAACAGTGGAGTACATGTGATTTAAAATGTTGAACAAATGTTTAAGATCATGTGGCCATGCAACATTTATCAAAATTTACTAGTTTGGACAACAAAATGATCCTCAATTTTTTTAATTAAATTTTTAAAAATATTTATTTATTTTTGAGAGAAAGACACACACACACAGAGTGTGAGTGGGGGAGAGAGAGAGGGAGACAGAGAATCCGAAGCAGGCTCCAGGCTCTGAGCTGTCAGCACAGAGCCAGACGTGTAGCTCGAACCTGCAAACTGTAAGATCGTGACCTGAGCTGAAGTTGGATGCTCAACTGACTGAGCCACCCAGGCGCCCCTCTCAATTTTTTTTTAAATAAAATATTTCAATGGAGCCAATTTCCTGTGGTTACATTTCAGTAGAATTAGAAAAAAGCAGAGAAAATTGAAGTATAAACCAGGAAGCCCTCACCCAACAGTGAATCTGTGATCTTGGAATTTCAGCCTCCAGAACAATGAGACATAAGTTTCTGTCGTCCAGAAGCTCCCCCAGCCTATGGTATTTTGTTATAGCAGCCTGAATGGACCAAAACATTGTACATAGTAAAACAGTATCTTTTAGATTTCAGAAAGTTGGAGGACTTTAATTAGAACTTCCAGGGCTGAAACAGAGTGGCCATCTCCCTCTTTCTCTCTCTTACATAGAGAAGGTAGAAATTGAAAATCAGAAAGAATGGAAAAACAAAGATATAGAGGAAAACAAATCTCTAGCTCCTAGAATCTGTGTGGGGAGGTTCAGGGATGAGCCGCTGGGAAGAGCCGTGCTGGATTGCAGACCAGCCTCTCAGTGCCACCTGCCCCTCGGGCCCCCGCACTCCCAGCTCATCATGGAGGCAAGACTGAGAAAACACCCATCTAGGCTGGCCAGAGGGCTCCAGCCCAGATTGGAGTGTGGAGGTTGTGCAGGGCTGAAAAGCACAGCCTGGCATCACCACTCAGAGAAGTTTTCTGTCCAGGAGGACTGGGGATCACCCTTGTGGCTTTATTTGTGCTCCCTTCTATGAAACAATTAGTAAGATCAATTCTGAAAGAGAGAAGTGGCAGATAATGAGCTAGGTATCTATAGGAGGATTGTTGCAAAATCTGGGATGTGCCTGTACCTGCTAATGGGATGAATGAATGAATGAATGAATGAGTGAATGAATGATGTGGACACAGTTGTTGGATGAATCTATGTACTCGCAATGAACTCTGTGGACTCTGTAGATGGTTTAAGCCATGGTGGAAAAGCCACATGCTGCTGGCAGGTTTTGGGGAGACACAAGCAAACCCACTCTACTCAAGGAAGAGCTGTGCTCACACAAGCTGAGGGCCAGTTGTGGAAAAGAGTTCAGAGACAGGAGAGGCATTGTTCCCTTAACGTCTGACCTTGCCCTCCTGTGGCTCTCAGGACAGGTCAGGACGGGGCGTGATGGGCTGACCTCACTGTCTATAGGGTAGACACCCCAACTGCTCTGTAGTGTCACCTGCAACCCTTGGTCATCACACGCCACAGAAGATGTTAGGGTCATCCTACCATTTTCCCAAGTGGTGGTACCCCTTGCTTTCTCCCCAGCAGAGTAAGGCAGTTCTGGTTTCCAGTGTCTGGGCCAATTCCTGCTGTGTTCATTCTAATTGCAGCCTTTTGCCTGAGGTGGTGAGTATCATCTCACTGTGGTTCATGACTATTTCCCTGATAAGAAATGGTGCTAATTACTTTATTGTCTTACTGAGTTTTTGTATTTTTTCCTTTGTACGTTTTCCTTTCAAGTCTTATGCCTACTTTTTTTTTTATTTCTTTGCAAGATATGTATTTCTAATATTTATTTATTTGGAGACAGAGTGAGCAGGGGAGGGGCAGAGAGAGAGAGAGGAAAAGAGAGAATCCCAAGCAGGCTCTGTGCTCTCAGCACAGTGCCTGACCCAGGTTTAAATCTCATAACCATGAGATCACGACCTGAGCCAAAATCAAGAGTTGGATGCTCAACCAACTGGGCCACCCAGGTGCCCCTGCAGTAAGTGTTATATATTTTAGGATAAGCCATTTCTCAGATGAATTTTATGAATATTTTCTTTTTTCTAATTTTTTTTTTAAAATTTTAATTTATTTCTGAGAGACAGAGAGAGACAGAGTGGGAGCAGGGGAAGGGCAGAGAGAGAGGGAGACACAGAATCTGAAGCAGGCTCTGGGCTCTGAGCTGTCAGCACAGAGCCCAACGCGGGGCTCGAACCCACTAACTGTGAGATCACGGCCTGAGCTGAAGTCAGATGCTCAACTGACTGAACCCCAGAGGCGCCCCATTTTATGGATATTTTCTAACAATGTTTCTCTCATCTCATTTTCTCCACTGGTGCCTTCTGTTGAGGAGAGTTTTCATTTTCAGTGAAAGGCAGTGCACCCATTTCTTTTTATCTTTGTTTTTGGTTTTAATATCCTACCAAGACTTTTAGCCTACTCCAATTTCATGAGGATATGCTCCTGTTTTTTGTAGAAAGCTTATTGACGTAGCTTTTATATTCAGTCATAAAACTGAGTTAATTTTACATGACTGTGTGGCAGAGGTCAGGATTGATTATATCTCTTCTGAGATACTGAGAAGTTTCAGCAATCTCTGTTGAAAAGACTTTGTCTTCTCCACTAAAGGTCTTTTTACATTGACTTGGAGAACCAATGTCCCATTTATAGAAACTGGGTAGATGTCTGGATTCTCTATTCCTTTTCACTGATGTACTTCTATGTCCCGATGCCAATTCAGTATTATCTTGATTCCTGTATTTCTACACATGAAATCATGAATTTTACACATGAAATCATGTAGTACGGTCCTCCCCTAATGCATCCTATATGAATTATGGAGTAAGCTGGTAATTTCTCTAGGGTTATAAATAACATTGAGTTGAATCTAGAGACTATTGTGTTGAGAATTGACATTGAACCATATTGATTCTTCTGTGTTCTAAATTATTATTTGCTAAAATATAGAAGTATAAATTGATTGTTGTACATTGTCCTTGTATCCTCAGACCTTGCTAGATATAAGGATTAGTTCTAGTACTCTTAAAAAAAGATTCCTTAGGACTTCTCCATATCAACTCATACCTTTGGTGAATAGAAGTTTTTCTTCTTCCTTCCAACATTCTCACTCATTTTCTCTTTCCTTTACCATATTGCACATACTGGATCCCATACCCAACACTGAATAGAGGTGGTAAGAGCTGATTTCTTGGCCTTATTATCAATCACAGGCACAAAATTTTTCTATGTGTCACCAATAACATTAGCCTAAGTTTCTTAACAAACATATTTTATTACATGGAGGAAATTGTCCTCTATTCCTAATTTGCTGAGATTTTTTTTAAAAAAAATAATGAATGGATCATAAATTTTGTCACTGGGTTTTCAGAATCTATTGAAATGATTCTTTTCTATCTCTCCCTGATTAAGTGAATATATTGATTTCAAAGTGTGACATGCAAACGTTAACTTGCATTGATGCTATTATAAATGCCACTTGGTCATGATATTCTGTATTTGTCATATGCTGCTAAATCAATATATTTTCTTATGAATTTTTTTGACCATGATCATGAAGCACATTGGTCTATAATTCTCTGACATTGGGTATCAGGAAATACTGGTGTCCCACAATTTATCACCAACTCTTCCCTTTTCCTCTGTGTTCTGAAAGACTTGGTGTAAGATTGTTTCTTCCTTCAGACTGATAGAATTCACCGCAAAGTCATCTGACCTTGAGGTTGACTTTATGGAGAAGATTTTCAATTGGATGTATCATTTTGGAAACTGGAAAATTTTAATATTTATTGAGTATTGGGATATTTTCTTGGCTGAACAACTGCACACTCAGAGACCTGGATCCTAGCACTTTCTTTCCACAGGTATCACCTCCAGGATCTGCCTCATTTGAATGACTCTGCAGTGCCTTCCATGAAGTGCTTTCTTAGGAATAATTTGTCCAGACTTAATCACTGTTATAGGCGGTTAGGTTAGACTAATCAATCACGGCCAGCAGGTATAACTCCCCAGAGCATCATGGAACAAAAAGAAAGGATCCCTTCCCTTCCAGCACCACTCTCATGCCCTAGTGAGGTGCAGTGGACAGGGTCGACTTCTCCTTCATAAGGATTTAAATTCCACCCCCACTCCCCCCACCCCCACCTGTGGTCTTGGTTGGCAAACTTTGCAGACAGAGATGGTGAGGAGCCCAGTGGGGCCATCCTGGGAGGTATCCCACAAAACCTTGTGTCCTTCGTACTTGCCCTTGGTAATCCAGGGAGGTCCTCACACTTGTCCAAAAGAAACAGGGGCTCAGATCTCATCCTAGGAGAAAGAAGAACTCTCCTTTTTATGCATTTCTAGGATTTAGCCCACAGACAGACAGACAGACATGAAGGCTGAGTTTGAAAGAGCAGACCCATGAGAGAGGCCAGGGAGGCCTGGCTCGCCATGACCCCCATCATGTGCACAGCCTGTACGCATAGTGCCAAGAGCCTATGTTTTTTGAATATATTGAAAAAAAAGTGAAAAGAGAAAAATTGAAGCGCCTGGTGTATGCTGCCCTCTGCTGGTCATTTTCAGACAAAACCGTCATTGATTACACACAACAGGGGAGACTTCTCAAAGTGAGGGAATTGTCTGGGAAGCCAGTCGCGTCTGGACAGTGGCTGAGACAGGGATGAAGCCCTACACGCTGATTTCTCTGGTGGTGATGCTGAACCATTACCTTCTCCTGGCCCCTCCTTGAAGCTAAAGGGCAATGAGATAGAACTTATCCCCAACAGGACATGTGGAGACCAGTCATCTACCCGTCCACAGGGCACGCAGCACAGCCTGGCTTCTAATAACCCTCATGACCCTTGTGACCACATCCCAGGCCTTAGGGTGACTGGTTAAGCTTTTACCCCCCTCTCACTGGTCACCTACATAAGGAGGTAGCCACAGAAGGCCCGTGACCTGCCCAGAGATGGGTCTCTCTGCCTTCGAGGAAGAAACAACCAGATCAGAGCAGGTGATATAAACAAATATAGGAACCAGAACAAAGTATGACTACCTCAGGCATGGGGTTAGGAAGGAACCAGAACAATCTGCCTCCAGCTGGTGCTGTTCCTGAGAATCTGTGCTGAAGGGACACTCTCTAATGGTGGACTGTCAGGCAGAGACACAGTATCTGCAGTGTGTTGGTATAAGATCCAGTTGGTGCTGGGCCCCCAAGTCTGGGACCCCCACAATCCCTGCCCCCACCAAAATCTTCTGTTTCACTAAGTTGATGGCTTGACAGGCACAGTGTGTAGCCCTCATGCTGCTTCTGTTTTCTGGGAATACCCTAGTGCTTTCCCATTCTTTTTTGCCTGGTGCCTGGCTCAGAGGTGCATCCTTAGGGAAGTCAATATGGACTACTGCCCACTTCTGGATATGTGCTGGTTTCCAGGGGACCCTTGACTCCTAGTGGAATCTTCAGGACCACTGGTAGCAAGTTCTAAATGTTGGACCCATGTAAGGTGGAAAACCTGAGACACAGTGACAGTCAGATGACCTGTAGGTTCTAGATCCCCATTACATACCTTGATCACACCGATATCAAGGATCTGAGGCATGAATCCCTTGAGAACCAACAGACTCTTTGCTCAAAATGGTTGCGTCTCTGGACCAGGATCCAGATGAGCAAAGACTAGCCTGTTCTACACGGTGGGACTTGCCTTGTCTCAGACAAAAACTCTTTGCCTAAATACCTGAGGCTCCATCCTTGCACCCTTCATGACCTTCCCTACTTGCCAAACCTGGGGACATGTTTGATCTTGTGTCAAACTAGCTGCTGGTCAGAGCTATTCCATACACCCTACTCCCAGACACCCCAGTACTTGGCACAAGATGCTACCAGGGACACCAACATGTAAGCCTAAAGATCGCATTGTGAAGAGAGTGACATTGGGACACACCCATCACCTAGATGATTATTTTGAGGGCCACAGTGGCCCAGGTGTCCTAGAGATGTGGGGCAAAGGTGAGGAGTTATAGACTGACCCACTCCCATCTTCACTGGATGTCTACACTAGCCTGGCCTCTTCCAGAGGCTCACACAGACACAGAGCAATACATATGGGTCCAGTCCTACATACTCGCTACTTCATTGGCTTCCCTCTTCAGTCTACCCACATGTCAGTCTTTAATTTGAGCATAATTTATTGAGATCATGAAGGAGTTTACACCTTTGTCTTATAATGCTGATGATAGAAACGTTGACAGAGAAAATACGTTCCTATTTCAAATTTCTTTGTGGGCTAAACTGCTCATAGATAATACCACATTGTTGAAAGAACAGTAGGATAACTCTTCAAATAAAAAAATCGCTACTTATATTGTCTAGAGAGGATCATACGATGAGATAACATAATCTCAGTTTTCCAAATCTATCCCAAAATGTATACTACTATCAAGATGCAAGACGAAAGTAAATCCACTTGCATAAAAAGAGATTTCTAGCCTAAAAATAAGTGTATGGAGAAGTCAAAGATATTCTGAGGATAAAATAAGAAATGATTATTGTGATGTTTCAGGATTTTGACTGCTAATGTTGCATGGAGACTGAATGAAGCCAAGAGGTGATACATGTCCATTTTCTGGGTGGCAGTGTCCAGGAAAGAAGAACAAAAGGTCACTGCAGATGAAAAAGAGGACAACTGGGCTTGGGGGAGAAGGTGGTTTATGTGGGTGCCTGCAGCCTTCCTGAATGAGGCTGGGGAAGAGGACACTTCCCATGGAGACTCACAGAAGACCTCTCATTGGGGAAGAGAGGAGGACAACAAAATGAAGGAGATGGAGGGAGAGGAGGAGTGAAAGAGGTAGTTAAGTCAAGTCCCATCTCAAAGGAAGTGGCATCCCATGCGCAGAGAGCAGGGAAGCAATTGTTCTCGCCAAATGCTCCACTGGGGTCACCAATTACACGAGAATCCACTTCCAGAAGCTGGAGTTGAATCACTCTTCCACTTCTTCTTTGTCTCAGGTCTTCGCCTCTTGTCTGGTGACGATGAATTTTGTTCAGCCTTCCCAGCTCTCCACCAGTCATCAGGAGCTCTTCCTTCCAGGATCAGAATCTGCCACAGATGAGAAGAAATGTCTCTCTCCAGCTGTAATTCAAGACCTTGGAATTGCTTTTGGTAGGCGTCTACCTCTTCAGTTTCAAGACTTATTAGGCTGCCGGCCTCAGAACTTCCCACCTCCTGCTAAGGTCAAGTCTGCCTTGACAGGTAATACCCCTAGATGCTCCATTTCTCTTTGGTGATGTAGTTCATTCACTTCATTTCCTTTTCCCTCAAAATATTGATCCTCCCTTTCCACGGAGGCTTCTTGGGTCAGGCACCCGTGTGATGACCTGTCAGGTGGGCTCTCTTCTTCCCTTCTTTGGCAATATTGCCGTGGCACTGCTTTTTCTCTCTAACCCGAATGTTTCAATGCACGCTTCATGGTGCAGCATACTTTGGTTTCCTCCTGAATCCCATTTCCTGGCCCTCAACATGCTCTCCATTCCATGGTTCCCCTAATTCCCTATTCTCATCCATGTCCTCACCTTCCAGGGAAACGGCCATTTCTTCGATCCTAAGCCAATCTTCCTACAGAGATAATGTCTGACGCTGCACACAGGCCATGGAGATCATGGCGGGGACCTTGAGTCTCTTTTCAGCTGCTGGAAGATGTTCTGAGGATGTATTCGCTTCTCGCGCTCGTGTTCAACAGCTTTCTGTTCTTGGTGTGGAGGCTGAATCCTTCCTGCTGTCTCAGACATAGGCTGCTCTTGGTCTGAACATGGAGGTCTTTCCCTTGCCCGGTGCCTTTACCATAATGCGTACGACGTTCCTTCTTGCAGGTTTGGACACATCCAGGTCACCAGCTCCTCTTGGGTTTTCATCTTCCTCCAAACCCAGGATGAGGCTTGTTACGAGTGTCACGTTTTACTACGGCTCGTGCAGAACTGCTCCCAGCAGGTCCCTCGCCTCCCTCTGCAGAAAGCCTTTCTTTGAATGACCGCACAGTTCTGCCTAAAAGCTCGAGAACTGTGAATGCTTGAACTATTGCAGCATGGACAGTGAGACTTGAGCTCATACTGTCAGGGGCTTCTGGCAGGAAATGCTCCAGCGTCTCCTGGGCTTGGCAAAGGCACACATCCCCAGCAGGACGAAGCTCCCCCGCAGTGGCCCAGTCTGACACAGAGGTGACCAGGGCCACCACGGCCAGTTGGACCACACCACCCCATGGAGAAGTCTGCTCTGGGTTCCATCCGGAAGCAAACCTGCACCAGGCCACCGGGGCAGACCATGCCTTCTGAGGGTCAGGCAGGTAGTCCCAAAGCAATGAAGAGCTCGCCTCTGCCCTGGGCTCTTTCTTTCCTCACTTAAGCTTCTCCTTACGTGGCCCACAGAGGCCTATTGAATCCATTATGCACAATGTTCTCTCGGTCCAGAAAGCCCCTCTTTCCACTGCCCACAAATGGGGCACACACCCACCTTGGGACCACTCTTTTCTCCCCCCCAAGTGGCCCCAGTGCATGAAACAGGGCCTGGCCATAATCTTTCATGCCTGTGCGTGTTTGTGGAAGTGATCTTTGAGGGCACATTTGAACGAAGGAAGGACAAAGCTATTCTTAATTATGTCACACTTAGTGCTCTGCTGAGCAGCAGATAATCCATTTCGGCGGTTTAATTCTTGAGGATGTAGACTAGCAGAGTACTGTTATTACAAAGGCTGAACAAATTTTTAAGATCGGACAACCATGGCGCGTTCCTCAGAATTCACCATTTTGAACTACAAAGAGATCCTCAAATTGCTTTGAAAGATAAAATACTGCACTGGGGATCATTTTCTACAATCCCCCTTTTTAAAAAAATTAGAAAGAAGTAACAAAATCTGAAGTAAAAGCAACGACTGCCTGGGAAATTCAGAGACGTAAATAGCCTGTAGATCCAGTGAGCCACCAAATAAAATTCTGCACAAGATGTGGAAAGTACAAACAACGAACACACTAACCATTATGGTCTGTAGGACAAAGCCAATTCTATTCAAGGAGGAAAATCCACATCATTTAACACTGAAGAACTCAAAAAAGGAAGGAGAATGAGAAAGTGAATCGAACAGCCGAAGCGTTTCTAACAACGTTAGATATTCACCAGGAAACACAGATGAATCAGAGTGAGAGGCACAGGAAAGGCTAGCCCTGAGCGTCTCAGAGCTCTGAAAATCAGAAGACGGACGCACAACTCCAAGAGCTTGTCACAGGGAGAGTATGTTTCCTTTCCTTACTGTAGTTTTAAACACTGAATGTGGAAGTATGGAATTGAAAACTAGGAAGAGCTGAAAACCCAAAGACAGAGAAAGCAAGTCTTAAGTCTTCCCTCAGAACCGTGCAGGACGTGGGCAGACCAGGAAGTGGCGGCTCCCGGGCCACGGACCCTCGTTCCCCACTCTCACTGCCACCTGTCACCAGCCCCCCTGCCACCCCAGGTGAACAGCCCATCGCCCGGGACTTGGCCACACATGTGGCCCGTCCCAGAGAGGGGAGTCAGACATTGCCACTGAGGCCACCCAGGTGGGCTGGAGTTGGGAGGGGACTCCAGGTGGTACAGGGTGAGGTGGTCAGATGGGGCAGCACCCAGGTGGGTTTTCTCAACCGAGGGCTCAGGGATGGTGTGTTCAGCCTTGTTTGTATTATTTGGTATCCAGAATAAGTTGATAAATGAGATGATAAAAGGGTAGAATGACGGCTTCTGGATTCCCTTTCAAGGAAAACTGTTATCAGCAATGAGGCAAGCATAGGCCTTCCTTCTGGGAGGTAGCTGGTAGTGTTTGTGTAATGGATGAATGAACGAGAGAATGAGCGACTCAGGCATGAGGCCATTTTTGGCCAATCCATGGTGATGCACAGTGAACTCTGTGGACTCTGCAAGTCGTTCCCATAAGTGAAGCTTAAAATCATGGTGGAAAAGCCACATGCTTCCAGAAATTTTCAGGAGACAAGTGAGGCAACCCCACTTACTCTGTTCATGAGAGCAGTGAGCCCCATGTGCAGACGTGGGAGTGGAAGCTCAGAGAGAGGAGAGGCATTGCCCCCTAAACCACTGAGGCTCACAGGACACGTCAGGATGGGCTGACCCCACCAATCTGGGGGGCGTCCCTCTCTGCCACATCCTCCAGCCCCTGATCCCCAGAGGCCAAATAAGATGTTACAGCCAAAAAAGAGCTTACCCTTTTCCAAAGTCAGGGTACCCATCTGCTTTATCCCCGGCAGAGTACGACAGCCCCGTTTCCTCATGTCTGTGCTGGTCCCTGTTGTGTCCAGCTGTGTCAACTGTAGCCTTTGTCCCAGAGGTGTGGGTCCTAGGTCATGGTGGTCTTTCTTGGTGTTTCCCCAATGAACCATGAGGCCGACCACTTTGTCGCGTGTTTATCGACACCTGTAATCCTTCCTCAGTGCGTGTTCACGTCTTTAGCCCATTTTTGTTATTTTTCTGAATTTTTATTGGAGAGTTGTAAGAATTTTTATATATACTAGCGAAAACTCTTTTCTCAGGTAAATTTTACAAATGTATTCTAACAATTTGTGGCTTATCTCCTCATTTCTTACTGCTGCCTTTGGGTGAGCAGAGTTTTCACTCTTGAGGACAAGTCATCTACCCATTTATCCACTTTTTCCCTTTTTTCTTTATGGATTTATGATACTTGGGACATTTTTGCCGACTCCAATTTCATGAAGGTACTCTCCTGTTTCCTTATAAAACCTCATTGACTTAGCTGTTATATTTTGGTCTTATATCAATCTTAATTTTTGGTGATAATGTGTGACAGAGTTCAATATGGATTATCTCTCTTCATAGATATCCAGCAGTTTCAGCAATATTTGCTCAAAATCTTTTTTCATTTCCCATTTCCATATGTGGAACTTCAAATAATCATTCTGTGTATAATGGTACTTATATTCCCTTACAATGTGCACTTATAATGGCACTAGATGTATATATATATACATGTATATGTATATATATGTATATATATATACATGCATATATCTATACCTATACCTATATACTATACATATACTACATATATTAAATTTTTTTAATGTTTATTTATTTTTGAAAGAGAAAGAGAGACACAGTGTGAGCAGGGGAGGGACAGAGAGACAGACACAGAATCTGAATGAGGATGACAGCTCAGAGCCTGACACAGCACTCAAACCCACAAACTGTGAGACCCTGACCTGAGTCGAAGTTGGATGCTTAACCAACTGAGCCACCCAGGCACTCATATATACACTACATATGTGTATGTGTGTGTGTATATACTGTGTATATGTGTGTGTGTATAGTGAGATAACATATATATATATATATATATAAAATAAGTTGTATATACATATAGTGAGGTGTGTATATATACACGGTGTATATATGTGTATATATAGTGAAATAACATATAATGAGGTATATATAGTGAGGTGTGTGTACCTATATAGTGTGTGTGTGTATATGTGTGTGTGTGTGTGTGTGTGTGTGTGTGTGTATAATGAGGTAACATATATATAATGAGGAATATATATAGTGAGGTGTATGTACATATATATATATATACTCTGTATATATGTATATATATGTAGTGAGATAACATATATATAATGAGCTCTATGTATATGTATAGTGAGGTGTATATATGTACCATATATACAGTGAAATATATATAGGGAGGTATATACTCACTGTCCATTATAAGCAGTGTTAGAAACATGTATGATTTACAATTTTCTAGAATCCCCATAAAATCAGTAAAAAGAAACATGTGAAGTTAACTTTGACTATATTTAACCCGAAGTATTCAAAATATTATCATTTCAACACATAATCATATAAACACATTATTCTTTTGGTATTTCTCAGTTATTCCTTCCTTATAGCATCCTCAAATAAGGTGTGCATTTTGCACGTACAACATCTCAATTTGGACTAACATATTCCAATGGCTCAGCAGGTGCACCTGGCTAGTGGCTTCCTTGTTTGGGTAGCACATCTCTTTGTCTATCTTGGAGTCAAGGGGTGTGATGGCTAGTTTTATGCACCAGCTTGACCAAGATACTGTACCCAGTTATTTAATCAAACACTAACCTAGATGTCACTGTGAAGGTATTTTGTGGGTGTGGTTAACAACTACAATTAGTTGACTTTAAGGAGATTACAGATTACCTTCAATCACGTGGGTGGGCCTCATCTAATCAGTGGAAAGCCTTAAGAGGAGTAACTGAGGTTTTCTAGTGATGAAGAAATTCTACTTCAAGCCTGTTTCTGGCCTCTTGCCTGCCCTACGGACTATGGATTTGCCAGTCCCACTATTTCATGAGCCGATTCCTTAATATAGTCCCTACTGTTCTGTTTCCCTGTGGAACCCTAACTGATAACAGAGGGCACCCACAATGTTGCTGGCGATTGAAATTCACAGCACCACGGTTTGTGAGAGCTCGTAAGTCACATCCACATTTTGAATCCTGAGGGAAGGCTATCTCCAGCTATTAAGTGCTAATGGAAGGAACTAGAGTTAGCTTCTTTCCAGCACCAAATTTACATCCAAAGAAACTGCACAAATCGGTAGGATTGCTCTCCACCCAGCCCCAATTTGGTGTAAACAGATTCTAAGAAAAGTAGTGAAAATACAGATGTGGCCTTGCTCTCACCGCAACGTCACAGAGTCTGTGATTGTGCCCACTTACATCTCAGGAGTGTGTCTATGTCCGCGTGACGTGTGTTGGGAGGCAGAGAGGGAGGGGGCATCATGTCTCTGCCGCTGCGCATCTGTGCCTGTGTTTGTGTATCCTGACTGTGCGTCCAGTGGAGGATGTGTCCGTGCGTGTCAGGTCCAAGTGCTTGGAGACGGGTGTGTGTGTATGTGTGTACGCGTCGGTATCAGGAAACATCCGGATATGTGTGAACGTATAAGATGAGCATGACCCATGAGTTATGAGGCTCGGGCTTGTAAAATTCCTTTCTGGCCCCCAACGACAGCCTTGGGGGCCTTCCTTGCCAAGAAGCAACAAGCAGGACCAGCATCCATGTCCCCTCCCAGTCCTCTTGTTGGGAATAGAGTGTAAGAACAGTGCTGGATGCCAAGTTGGGGTGCTGCTGGCCGGGAATATAAAGGGTTAGGACGGTGGGGGCTGAACCACAGCAGGACAGGACCTAGACCCCTCAGCAATTATGTCCTGGGAGGCTGTACCCAGGGGATGCTTTGCAATCCTCCCCCGGCAAGAGGAGCATTTGAGACCCAAAAGATTTGGCTTGGCTCCCAGTCTAGGTGAGGCTGGTGCCAATCACCTGTTCTTGCACACCACCTGGGGAACCACCAGCCCTCCTACCTGTCCTTCTGGTCTACCAGCAGGGAAATGGGATGGCCCTGTTCTGTACCTCTGTTCCCTCATCTACACAATAGAAAAAATAATACTATCTACCTCATACATTTGTTGGAATGGCTATACATAAAACAATCAGGGCTCATTACAGAGAAACACTAGTTTACATTAAGGTGAGTGGTTTAAGATCCACCCTATTTACTTCTAGTGACTTTCTAAACGTGTCAATATTTTTAAAGTTTTTCTTTTAATTCCAGTTAGTTAACATAAGGTAGTATTAGTTTCAGGTGTACAATACACTTATTCAACACTTCCATATATCACCATGTGCTTATCACAACAACAGCGCACTCCTTAACGTCCCTCACCTCCTCCACCCATCCCTCACCCACCTCCCATCTGGGGACCATCAATGTATTCTCTGTACTTAACAGTTTGTTTCTTGGTTTTCTCTCTTATTTTTCCCTTTGCTCGTTGGTTTTGTTTCTTAAATTCCACATATGAGAAAACCTTACGATATTTGTCTTATTCTGACTTATTTCACTTGGCATAATACTCTAAACATGTCAGTATATTTTATGTAAAAACAAAATCAGGGGCGCCTGGGTGGCTCAGTTGGTTAAGCATCCAACTCTTGATATTGGCACAGGTCATGATCTCACGGTTTGTGGGATTGAGGCCTGCGTAGGGCTCTGCACTGACAGTGTGGAGCCTGCTTGGGATTCTCTCCCTCTCTCTCTGCCCCTCCCCTGCTCTCTCTCTCTCTTTCTCCCTCAACAGATAAACATTTTTAAAAAATCATGTCTTCTCTGATATAGAGAAAGGTGTACTTAATTCTTTCCAATACTTTTGCCTGGTTTTTCTTTTCCTTGATATATTACAATGACTAGGAAAGTGTTCCATAAAAAGTAAAATGAAGGGATATCCTTAACTCCTTCTCAGTTTAAGTGGTAAAACTGTACATGCTGCACCATTAAGGCTGATGGCAGCTACAGGATTTTTATTGCTTTCCATGCATAATGGCTTCTTTATTCTGAGTTTGCTAGAGTTTTTACCATAAAAGAGTAATGGATTTTGGGGGGCACCTGGGTGGCTCAGTCGGTTAAGCAACCAGCCTCAGCTCAGGTCATGATCTCACGGTTCTTGAGTTTGAGCCCCCGCCTCGGGCTCTGTGCTGATGGCACACTCAAAACAAATAAATATTTTTGAGAGAGAGAGAACTGACGAGGGGCCGAGAGAGGGAGAGAGAGAATCCCATGCAGGCTCTGTGCTGTCAGCACAGAGCGCAATGTGGGGCTCAATCCCACGAGCCATGAGATCATGACCTGAGCAGAAATACAGAGTCTGATGCTTAACTGACTGAGCCACCCAGGCACCCCAAAGAGTAATGAATTTTTAAGTGATTTTAAAAAATCTATTAATGTGAGTATATTGCTTTTCTTCTCTAGTTTGTTAACGGTAGTGGATTTCACCAGTTGATTTTTTACTGTCCACTTATTAATACAGATTTATTATTTTTTTATTATTCTTTATTTCTGGGATAAACATGACTTAGTCATGATATGCTATGTTTGTCACAGGTTGTTGGAAACATTTGGTATATTTTGTTAAGAATTTTTACAAACAGGGGATCCTGGGTGGCTCAGTCAGTTAAGCGTCTGACTTCAGCTCAGGTCATGATCTCACAGTTCGTGAGTTCGAGCCCCACGTCGGGCTCTGTGCTGACAGCTCAGAGCCTGGAGCCTGCTTCGGATTCTGTGTTTCCCTCTCTCTCTCTGTCCCTCCCCCTCTCATGCTCCCCTCTCTGTCAAAAATAAATAAACATTAAAAAATTTTTTTAATAATTTTTACAAACATATTTATGAGGAGTATTTTCTTATAGTATATTCAGGTTTGATGTTGGGGTTTTCCTGACTTTGTCAATAAACTGGGGCATGTTACTTATTCTACTTTTCTGGAAGAGTTTGTGCCATTTTATTTCTTCCTTAATGTTTAATAGAATTCATGAGTGAAACCATCTGAGCCTGGAATTGTCCTCAGTGACAAATTTTAATAGGAAATTCACTGTCTTTGGTAGTTAGAGTGCTGTTCACAATTTCCTATTGGATCTGGTATTATTTTTGTTATCTTTTATTTTTGAAGGAATTTAACTTGGAAAACGTATTGACATGAAGTTGTTCATAGTCATCCCTTCTGCTTTCGATATCTATTGAAATCAATAATCATATCCCTCTTTCCTTCCTTCCTGATACTGCTAATTTGTGTTTTCTCACTTGTTATATTAAACCTTCTTGCTAGATATTTATAAATTTTCTTAATCTTTGCAAAAGCCCACTTTTGACTTTGTTAATTTTCTCCTTTGTTTTTCAGCTTGTTTACTATGAATTTCTCTACTCTTTATCATTTCCTTCCTTCTACTTATGTTGAACTTAATTTGATCATATACTTCTAGTTTCTTAGTGTATAGATAATGTATGCCGTACCTTTTTCCATTCCATTATGAGCCTTTAAGGCTATGCATTTCCCTATGAGAATTGCTTTAGCCATATGCCACAGATTTAAATGTTTCACTCTCATTATGACCCAATTCAAAATATTATCTAATTTCTCCTTTGATTCTTCCCATGACTACAGATTATCTAGAAACTACTGGCTGAAATGTGGCATATATTATTCTAGCATCCAGTTATGTTACTTGGAATAGTTTGTGATTTCCGGTCTGGCTTTTATGTGGGACCGGGGCAGGGCTTGGTCTAGAGCACATCATTCACCTTTACTGAAGAGCACCCAAAGCTCCGTGAATAGTGAGCGGTGGGATTTGGCGGGAGAGGGTTGTTAGCCTCACTAGTCGGTACAGACACTGCTGTCAGGCTTGTGTGTCGGGCACGGTTCATTCTAAGGTTTTCACACGGTTCTCTCCCTGGTCTTGGGCAGAATCCTCGCAAGCACACACTGGCGAGAGGCCCTCTGCTTTGGCATTCTTTCCCGGTATGGATGCCCGCACCCCCTCATCTTCCAGGTCTGTCTCCCCGAATCGGGGCATCACCTCCTTTTCTCTCCCTGTATTTCGACCTGTAAACTCTCTCAAGTCAGCAAGCTGGGGGTATCTTAAAGCTTGCTTAGATTTTTCTAGTTTCTCAGAGATCATTCTCAGGTGCTTACTATTCAATGTGTTAAAAACCACTGCTTCATTTTTTTTTTTTTTTTTTACGATTTCAGCTATAAGCAAATGGTAGTGGCTGTGGACCGACAAGCCTTCATTTACCAAAACAGGTAGTGGGCTGGATTTGGTCAGTGGGTCTGTGATGAACTAGAGCAAGTCTAATCTATTTTACGATCAGACTCCTGAGAACGATTGGTTTTTTAAAAAAATTTGTCATATTTATTTATTTTGAGAGAGAGAGTGTGCATGTGTCCATGAGCAGGGGAGGGACAGAAAGGAACGAGAGAGAGAATCCCAAGCAGGCTCCACACTGTCAGCACCGAGCTCAACACAGGGCTCGATCTCACAAACTGTGAGATCATGACCTGAGCCGAGATCAAGGGTCAGATGCTTAACTGAGTGAGCCATGCAGGTGCCCCCTAAGAGAGACTGTTTGAAGAATGGTTTTCACCACCACAGAACTCTTCAAAAGCCTCTAGGTCCTATCCCTTCAAATTATGTATAATGTTTTGAAAAGGCCTAAGGAGACCGACAGACATTAATAAATATTTATTGATTTACACTGTCTGAGATTATAAATGAATTAGCAAAAAAGAACTGGAACCAAAATACAAAAACTCTATCACACAGATTTTTTGTTTTTAACTCTTCTTGCCAAAAAATAACATTTATCTCAAGTGGAAAAAAGTAATTCTCTATGTGAGTCTTATTGAGTGTTTTTAATTGGGATAAAGAATCACAGGATTAACTACACTGAAATTAAAAATAAAATAAATAAAATAAAATAAAATAACATTAGAATCACATGAGCTTAAAAATAGTAGATCACACATCACGGCCTCAGATGGGGAAAAATTAAACACAAACCCTATTTTTATTTTCTCCTAAATCCCCATGACAGTTATTTTAAAAGTCTACTGTTATGTAATACATTAATTTTTCTTGTTATAATTATTGTTATTATTATTACTATATGTTCCAGTTGCCGTTAGTGGTAACTGGTAAAATACCAAGGACACAGTATCTGTTCATTTGTGGTGACATTTCTTGTGGAGACAGCAGAGGGCGCTCTTCCATTAAGATAGGCTACTTTATCCGCTAGGAAATCTGCTTCAAAATGTTTACTGAAGAGCAAGAAATGGATTCTAATACAATGATTATCTAAATGGCTGTCTTCAATTTATCAGTTTTCCAAAGAGATCGTTTCTTGAATTTATATGCCATTAGTAGTATTCCTGTCCATTCAATCATCCTTGAAAATGTATAAAAACCACAGACCGGCCAAGAAAAGTCATCCACTCACATGTACATAAAAAATCAGTGAAGAATTTAGGGAGATACTAAAAATATAACTGGAATATTTCTAAAATGTGTCCATTAATTTTTCAAAGCCAGTTTAAAAATTTCTTTTCTTATGGAAAAATTCAAACATAAAAAAGCAGAGAGGGGCGCCTGGGTGGCTCAGCCTGTGTAGTATCTGACTTCATCAGCTCAGATCATGATGTCGCAGTTCGAGCCCCACATTGGGGTCTGTGCTGACAGCTCAGAGCCCGGAGCCTGCTTCCGATTCTGTGTCTCCCTCTCTCTCTTTGCCTCCCCCACTCACATGCCTGCGTGGGCCTGCGTGCTCTCTCTCTCTCTCAAAAATAAACATTCAATTTTTTTTTAAAAAGCAGAGAAATTAAAATGATGAACTCATCATCCCTATCCCTTCTCCACTACGTCTCCCCCAAGAAAAATACACTCTGGATGATTTTGAACCCAGTTCCAAAGATCACATCAATCCTGCCATCAATTATGTACCTCAGAAGGATAAAAACTTAAAAAAAATAACCAAACAGTATTGTCACACCTAAAAAAATGAACAATAATTCCTTAATATTATCAAATATCGGACTATTGTTACCTTAATTTTTTACATTGATTGGCTTAATGGACCTGGAGAAAGGTGTAGTAGACTGCATTTGATTATTATGTCTCTGGAGGCACTTTGAATTCATAGGTCATTCCTTTTTTTTTTCTTGTCCCCCCTTAAGAAATTAAGTTTACCTTGAGCCTTGTTGCTCAAAGTACAGTCCATGGGCCACCAACTCTGACAGCTTCTGACGGTTTATTACAAATGAAGAATTTCAATCCCACCCCAAACTACTGTCAGACTTTGCATTTTAACAAGGTCGTCGGGCAATTTATAGGCATGTTTAAGGATGAGCACTCCTGTCGAGTTTCTTAGCGTCTGTATTTTGCAGATTGCAACTCTGTGATGCCATTTAGCATGTTCCTCTGTCCCCCGCATTCCATGTCACTGTCATTAAGTCTGCAGGACTGACCAGACTGAAGGGTAGAACTACTTCCTGGGTGTTTTGTGTACTCTTACTGGGTGGAGTGTAATGTCTGACTTCAACAGTTTTTATGTTATTATGAGCCACTGATCATCATTGCTTTTGCCTAGTAAATTATTTCATAGTTTGCAAAATGATACACTACCTTTATCACCTCTTCTTTTATTAACTGAGATAATTTTTAAAAGAGAAAAGATTTTTCTCATCTACTTGATCTATTTGATCTAAAGTTTGTGCAGAAAATGTAAGCTCACTTTTCAGAATGATAAGTCATTCCCTAGTCAGGAACCAAAGGTGTCCAGGAGGTTTTTTAAAGTGTAATTATGGATTCATGACATTTGAAAAAATTACATTTGGCTGTAATTCACCAAATCTGGTTCTTGTTGATTAGTCAGTTGATTATTTTGTTGATTTTTCGGTCCTTATGCTTACTTATTTTCAATTTGTCCCAATTGCGGCTATTAGGATACACTTCTTGATGGTTCCTGATTCTTCTGACATGACCATGAGGTCAGGATTCTTTGATACCTTTCCCTGCTCTCTGTTATCACAATATATTCCAGGCTTATCTTGTACATTTCCTGTCCCAGTCCTGAAATCAACCATTTTTCTAAGGATCCTTAACTGGATTTAGGAGAAAATGGTTTTTAGAGATTGGAAGTTGTGCATTAGAATGGTACTCACTGCAGTTGAATAATCATTCATTATTGGTTCTAGGATATTTTCCAGGATAGAACTAAGAAATGCACTTTTATATGAGTATATATCTTGAGTTATACTAATAATTTCAAATTCAAATTTGTTAATACAGGATTTTTGTTTCCCAAAATTTTTATTATGAAAATCTTGATTCCTAATGATATTAACATAATCATTTACAATTTTATCCTTTTTAAATTTTTAAAAAATTTAAAAAAAATTTTTTAATTATATAATTTATTGTCAAACTGGTTCCCATACAACACCGGGTGCTCATCCCAAAAGGTGCCCTCCTCAATGCCCATCACTCACTTTCTCCTCTCCCCCACCCCCCATCAACCCTCAGTTTGTTCTCAGTATTTAAGAGTCTCTTATGGTTTGCCTCCTTCCCTGTCTGTAACTTTTTTTTCCCTTCCCCTCCCCCATGGTCTTCTTTTAAGTTTCTCAGGATCCACATATGAGTGAAAACATATGGTCTTTCTCTGCCTGACTTATTTCACTTAGCATAGTACCTTCCAGTTCCATCCACGTTGCTACAAATGGCCAGATTTCATTCTCATTGGCAAGTAGTATTCCATTATATATATAAACCACATCTTCTTTATCCATTCGTCAGTTGATGGACATTTAGGCTCTTTCCATACTTTGGCTATTGTTGAAAGTGCTTCTATAAACTGGGATATGAGTGCCCCTATGCATCAGCACTCCTGTATCCCTTGGGTAAATTCCTAGTAGTGCTATTGCTGGGTCATAGGGTAGATCTATTTTTAATTTTTTGAGGAACCTCCACAGTGTTTTCCAGAGTGGCTGCACCAGTTTGCATTCCCGCCAGCAGGGCAAGAGGGTTCCCATTTCTCCACATCCTCGCCAGCATCTGTAGTCTTCTGATTTGTTCATTTTAGCCACTCTGACTGGTGTGAGGTGATAACTCGGTGTGGTTTTGATTTGAATTTCCCTGATGAGGGGCGACATTGAGCATCTTTTCATGTGCCTGTTGGCCATCTGGGTGTCTTCTTTAGAGAAGGGTCCATTCATGTTTTCTGCCCATTTCTTCACTGGATTATTTGTTTTTTGGGTGTGGAGTTTGGTGAGCTCTTTATAGATTTTGGATACTAGCCCTTTGTCCGATATGTCATTTGCAAATATCTTTTCCCATACCCTTGGTTGCCTTAGTTTTGTTGTTTCCTTTGCAGTGAAGAGGTTTTTATCTTGATGAGGTCCCAATAGTTCCTTTTTGCTTTTAATTCCCTTGCCTTTGGAGATGTGTCAAGTAAGAAATTGCTGCGGCTGAGGTCAGAGAGGTTTTTTCCTGCTTTCTCCTCTAGGGCTTTGATGGTTTCCTGTCTCACATTCAAGTGCTTCATTCATTTTGAGTTTATTTTTGTGAATGGTGTGAGAAAGTGGTCTAGTTTCAATCTTCTGCATGTTTCTGTCCAGTTCTCCTACACTATTTGTTAAAGAGACTGTCTTTTTTCCATCAGATATTCTTTCCTGCTTTGTCAAAGATTATTAGTTGGCCATACATTTTACACATGCCAAATAGTATTAGAATAACAAGCCAAAATTATCACCAATGACATAATTACTGAAAAAAGTTTTATGTTGGTTTTGTTTTGAAGTTATTTGTTCTTAGCATATATCCCAGTAAAAACGTACAGCCAAATTGCTGTGCTTTAAAAGTAGTCTGAAATAATTCCCATTTGGTTCTGTCACCAACTCCATGCAGAAAGTTTATTTATTTCATTTTGTTTTCTGTGTTTAGGAATGCTTTTCATTTTCACTTTGATTTAATTTTGCTTAATGTATGTAGATCATTTTCAGGGTTCCAAAGTGAAATCTCTTAAAACAGGATGTATTCTGAGAAGTGAAGCCAGGAGAACCTATTTTCAAAAAGTCTACCTGGGTTGATTTCACAACAGGGAACAGCAGCTAAATCGGTCAGAAGTGCACGTGTTCCGGGGCCAATGCAGCCCAGGTAGGAAGCCTGGCCGGCCGCTCTTGGCTCCTCAAAATGCAACGCGGGCCAGCTGAAGCGGTCTCCCGCTGCACAGCCTACTCATTTAAGAAGTGCTTGTATGTGTCATTCACGCACTGTCGTGTGTCAGGCTGTGAACAATCGTACCACACTTTCGGGGGGGGAGGGAGTGAGATCATGAAGGGAAGAGAGGCGAACGTGTATGTTTAATCCGGGGGAGGTCATTTCATCTTTCCGGTTCTTTCATTATCATTATTATTTGTCTTCATGAAAACGAGGAAGTTGAATCAGACGACGGTTCAAATCCTTGCGGGCACTTGGACTCTGTGCTGTTGCGCGCCTGGTAGGGGGATCCCCACGACGGCCCGTCCGCGCCTTGCCGCCCGCGAGCCGCTCGTCACACGGACCTGGAGTCCGACGCCCTTCCCTTCGGGTCCGTGGGCCCACAGGACTCAGCGGAAGTCGGTTCCAGGACCCGAGGGGATGGTCCTGAGGAACGTGGCAGCGTCCGCCCGCGCGTGTGGGGAGCTCCGGTTCCGGAGGAGGCGACTCCCCGGCTGAGCAACACACCTCTCCTGAGACTCTCCCGCCGGGAGCCAGCCCGAGCCGGCCTCGCGGAGCAAACACGAGCAGGAGCGGAAGCGGAAGCGGAAGCGGAAGCGGAAGCGTCCTGCCGGCCCTCGTCTGTTCCCGTCGCCTCGCCTTCGGCACGCGCCATGGAGCGTGAAAACGCCTTGTTACCTATCACGCCGAGTCGGGCCCCAGATGACCCGGCCGGGCTGCGTCTGTCTGCAACCACACGACAGACTCGGCGCAGGAAGTGCCCGACCGCCCCCCCCCTCCCCCCCTCAGTCCACGGAAACCTGAGAAGTGCTGCGAAACTAACCGCCACCTTGTGGGGTGACTTTGGAAACGGTAGGCGACCAAGATAACATATGATAATTGCTATACGAAAAGTTATCCAAACGCACGAAAGAAGGCAAGACTAACTTTGTGGGAAATGGGGACTTTCTTTCAAGAAGGCATTTTGGTGAGGTCTTGAAGGATAAAACACACTGAGGACATCTACGGGGGCAGAAGTATAATAGGGAATATCTGGGGGAGGCTTACTATCAAGAGTATTTTAGGGGTGCTCGAGTGGCTCACTTGGTTAAGCGTCTGACTTCGGTTCAGGTCATGATCTCAGGGTTCATGGATTCGAGCCCTGGGTCGCGCTGTGTGCTGACAGCTCAGAGCCTGGAGCTCAGAGCCTGCTTTGGATTCTGTGTCTCCCTCTCTCTGCCCCTCCCCTGCTCATGCTCTCTCTCAAAATAAATAAACTTAAAAAATATTTGCAATTAGGGGCGCCTGGGTGGCTCAGTTGGTTAAATGACCGACTTCGGCTCAGGTCATGATCTTGCCATCCCTGAGTTCAAGCCCGGCACTGGGCTCTGTGCTGACAGCTCAGAGCCTGGAGCCTGCTTCAGATTCTGTGTCTCCCTCTCTCTGCCCCTCTCGTGCTCATTCTCTCTCTCTCTCTCAAAAATAAGTAAAAAAAAATTTTTTTAATTTTAAAGAGTATTTTAATATAAAATTCAAAAACTCAATATTTTTTATATTTTCATATTTTCATTATTAAAAACCAAAAACATGTCACGAAAGAAAACCTCAACTAAAGCAAACTATAGTCCCATTGCATATCCATATCCTCATGGCGGATCTAAATTTAACCAGTAATAGCATATAAAGTAGCGAATGGCGAGAACAGTCCATACAACGTCCAAATAGTTTTTACAGTTCACGCTATTTCTCTCAGCTCCTCTCCTTTATATGAGTCAGAATCAGACATTTGCTAACACAAGTGCAGAGTGCTCGTATTCTAGTTTCACATGCCTGAAAACCAGGTAAGGACATTAGAAGTTGCTTATATTTGGGTGAAAACTGCAGACTCTGATTAAGCTCCAAGGAAGACCATCCTGCACTAGGATGTGAAAGACAACTTCAGGCTATCAACTTTTGTTTTGTTTTGTTTAAGCTTATCAGCATATTGTGAGCATTTCTTCATGTCCTAAGTGTTGTTTTAAAACACAGCTTGGGGGCGGCTGGGTGGCTCAGTCGGTTGAGCATCCGACTTCAGCTCAGGTCACGATCTCGCGGGGTCTGTGAGTTCGAGCCCCGCGTCGGGCTCTAAGCTGATGGCTCAGAGCCTGGAGCCTGCTTCCGATTCTGTGTCTCCCTCTCTCTCTGCCCCTGCCCTGTTCATGCTCTGTCTCAAAAATAAATAAAACGTTAAAAAAAAATTTTTTTTAATAAATAAATAAATAAAACACAGCTTGAATTGGCTGAATATTATCCCATCCTTGTGCCTTCTCATATTTAACTACTCCCCCCACAGTAGGACATTTAGGTTGTGAATTTTCATTTTATAAATAATCTGTAATGACTATCCTTATGGTAAACTAGTTGTGCCCATATATGATTTTTTTCGTTAAGAAATGACTAGACGAGGGGCGCCTGGATGGCTCAGTTGGTTAAGCGTCCGACTCAGGTCATATTCTCACAGTTGATGAGTTCAAGCCCCACGTTGGGCTCTGTGCTGACAGCCTGGAGCCTGGAGCCTGCTTCAGATTCTGTGTCTCCCTCTCTCTCTGCCCCTTCCCACTCTCTCTCTCTCTCTCTCAAAAATAATCATTATAAAAAAATTAAAAATAAAAGAAATGAACAGAGGATCTTTATTGTACTTTTTAATCCTGGGTGTCTATGAAAAAAAAAAAAGACACAGAATGGTAAAATTGGCCACAGTTGAGGATATACAATAATTTAAAACATGATACCACCCTGCTTTCTCTCAAGCATTATTTCTCTCTCACATGGTTCCAGACACAAGTGGTATAAATGTTAGAATAAACAACAAATTTGAAGAAGCTGAATTTAAAAAGTTCTCTATTATAGATGTCTACAATCTGGAGTCAAACTTGGTCATAATCATCCTGGAACATTTTTAGGCAGCTTAGGGAAGTGATTTAAAAACTTCGTTGCACACTATAATCATCTGGGAATTTATTTAAAATAGGAATTCCTAAGTTCCAAGCCTCTAATATTCAGTGTATTCTTTCAGAACTACTGGCTGAAGACATAACTGTACTGGAGACCTGGTACACATACGCCTGAATTAAAATATTTAGCTAAATTGTCCTAAGTAATTCTAGGCCACACAGTATCCTTGGTATTCTCAAAATTGATGCTGGTGATTATAGATTCATCACCTTGTGTTTTACCTCCAGATTCCTAACACATATTTGTTATATTTTCCCTTCTCTTCTTTCCTTTATCCCCCTCTTTGTAGTGATTTTCTAGGAGAGATTGCCTTTTATCTCAATCATTCTTTACCATATGTAATTTTCAAGCATGATCATGGAAAAAATGCAAGTTTTTCTTTTCAGATAAAGTTCTCTGTTAAGTGTTCTTCAGACATCAATTAAAGGAATAGTACATCTTCTGATTTGAGACTCTGGGCAGACTACTTGGAGCAGGTGATTTGGGACAGGGTGGTATTCAGGTCACATCGTGAACACAGAACAAACTGCAGAAGCAAAAATGTTTCAGGTCCATAGATATAAAAACTAAATCACACTTGGGACATATCTTCATCAAATACGATATGAAAAATTACTTGCTCAAAGGTAGCTGTGGAAATTTGTTACAACTTTTTCATTCTAATTTATTGTAAGAAAGCCCTATTGAAGATACTACACAACCCACGGGAAAGAACTTGGACCTGGAGACTAAACTATAAAGGGACTGTAAGAAAGAGCAAAAAGGAATGAAATGGAGATGAAATAACTCACCCAATTATCCCTCCATGTGATGGATCTTGGAGAACAGCACGCGTACTCCTCTTTCCCACACACTATCAATCTACCAGTACACAACAGTGTGTCCTCGAAACAGGCTCGTCAAATTGCCTATTTTTTTCTGCTATGTTAGGATTTTGTCAGGGGTTCACCTTCTCAGGGAAACCGTGGTTTTGATTTTTTCATGCTTCCCAGATGTTTGCTTCATTCTCCCATCTTTGTAAATTGCCCAGTTTACAGTCCTAGGTAGTAAAATGGCTGACTATGGGGAGATCATCAACATAAGTGATCACAAATCAGATTGTTTCATGACCAAAAAAAAAGGAAAAAGAAAAAAAAAGAAAAATCATAAACTTGAGTTGTTGATAGAGAAAGGGAATTTGTTTGTAAAATCAAATGAAAGACTGGATGATCAAACAACAGAAGGAATATGACACATCTGGGTCCTGACACCACCTGGAACCTGACACCCATGTGCCCCAGAACTCACTCTCCATTTATTCTTCAGGAGATATTTGGATGCAGGGACACCAATCACACATTACTGGCCCAACTTGCTAAAGAGGAAGCAAAGGCTAGAGGGTATAAGTGGCTTCCTGAGTCCATACTAGCTACTAAGTAAGAGAGTCAGACTGGAAACGGGACCAGTCTGTCTCCAGAGCCTGAACTGGGAAACTCTACGGTCTGAACACACCTCACTTGTTATCTCATGTGCCAGAACTAATTTCTTAATGCCAGTCATAATTAAATAGACTAAAATCTGTTATTTATTCTTGTTGTGTTAAAATAAATGAAAATTAGTGAAAATTAATCGACGGTTTAATTCATATCTTCAATATATTTTCATCATTTAAGAAGTGTATCTAAAATACACTGAATTGAGAAACCCAACATTTGAGATAGAAAATAAAAGTCAATCATGGTCGGTATTGTGCACCTAAAGGCTACTTACCTTTTTCTACATGCTACAAAAAGTAAACTTGGATTACCCGAGTATGGCTTGGAAAACAGCAATTGCATCATCATCAACAACAACAATCTGATCTACTGATGTTCCACCATGTTATTCTAGTATCTTGACTGTGACAGTGAAACTGATGACATCCTAACAATGCAAGCCATTATTACAGAGCCATAAAACCTAACTTTTAAATGTTTTTGAATTAATAACAAAACAAAGCTTCTCTTATCATTTACTTTGAATTCAGTATGTTGTAAGACTTATTAATCTAAAGGGAAGATTTGGGTTGGCATTTACCATCATCGTTATGTACTTTCATCAATAATACTCATTAAATGTACAAGCTGACCTTTATTATTTAAATACTGCCATTTATTCTGGGATCTTCTTGTCTCCCTGAGAATTAAATTTACCTAATGTTCTTCTTCCATGATGTACAAATCTATCCCAGAAAACCATTTGTAATATCTGAAAAGAAAAGTTAGCAGTAATTTCCTCTCTAGTTATTTTGTGTCTCTTTTAAAATATACTGCTGGTATAGTATGTGAAACACTTTAACAGAATTTCTCAAAGGTCAATTCTATAAATGTCATATCTCTTATAATAATCTGATGGTTTTAAAAAATCAAGGTTGAACCACTAAAAAATGAATTTTAAGAGACTTCTACATCAAGAAAGATGGAATAGAAGTACTTTTCTCAAATTCCTTTTGGTAAGTACAGCTAACAATCATGGACGTTATATATAAAAGAAACATAAAAAGACACTAGGGGCGCCTGGATGGCTTAGTCGGTTAAGTGTCTGGCTTCGGCCCAGGGCATGATCTCACAGTTTGTGAGTTTGAGCCCCACATTGTACTCTCTGCTGTCAGCACAGAGCCCGCTTCTGATCTTCTCTCCCCCTCTTTCTGTCTGCCCCTTCCCTGCTCCCATGCTTTCTCTCCTCTCTCTCAAAAAACAAAGAAAGAAAAGAAAAGAAAAGAGAAAGAAGAAAGAAAGAAAAGAAAGAAAGAAAGAAAGAAAGAAAGAAAGAAAGAAAGAAAGAAAGAAAGAAAGAAAGAAAAGAAAGAAAGAAAGGAAGGAAGGAAGGAAGGAAGGAAGGAAGGAAGGAAGGAAGGAAGGGAAGGAAGGGAAGGAAGGAAGGAAGGAAGGAAGGAAGGAAGGAAGGAAGGAAGGAAGGAAGGAGACTCCTAAAGGCCAACCGGCAAGGAACATCAGTACTTAAAGAACAGAGCACCAAGTTTCCTAGTTTTCTTTTAGTTTCATATATTCCAGACAGGGTGCTGGACAAGAGGACACCCGGAAATGCAAATGGTACAAACGAAGAAGCTCCAGGAAAAACTGGATGTTCTGAGATAAAGGATCAGGAGAGTGGCAGCCTAGCAAGACAGAAAGCTTTTGGACAAACAAGCACTCTGCTTTAGCCAAAAGCCACAGAAGAAACAGAGGCTCCACCCAACAGCCAAGGGCAAGCAGGAGTCTGGTCCTCACCCTCTCCAGGCCGCAGTGAAATCCCCTAAACTCCCTGTTGGGGTGGCATCCCAGAAAACCCAAAGAGAGCCAGGGTGTTCATCCCCGTGGGGGAGTCGCAAGCTCACACATCAAAGGTGTCAGCGGAGGCTACACAGGGAGCCTGGGCTTCCACTCCACCTCTTGCGATCATAAAGGGTCTCCCCACTGTCATGCTAGATGGTGACAGAGGGGGTCCAATGAAGAGTCGAATTTTCCCCACTGCTCTGCAGGAACAAAGCCACCTGGACCCCATGGTGTCAGTGGAAGACACGTGGGCGGTAGTAATGACACACCCCTGACTCTCCTTGCCAGGTGCTATCAGCAGAGGCCTCCTGAGAAGCCAGAAGTCCCAGCTCTACCTGGCGGCAACAAGGAGATACCCCTGCAGATGTAAACAGAGGCTGAGGAGGGAACTTGGACTTCCACCCCACTTGGCAAAAAAAGGTGGCGTTCACCCTTCCTTCACCAGAGGGTTTCAGTGGTTCTGCTAAAACAGAACATTGAAATAAAACTTCAGGCCTCATAACATAATGCCCCAAATGCCCAGAATGTGATCAATTATGACTCCACACCAAGAACCAGGAAAATTCTAACACGAATGAGAAAGACAGGGAACGGATGAAATGTCAAGATGGTCCACATGTTAGTATTATCTAAGAAAGATTTTAAAACAACTAAAAAAATGTTTCATTGAGTAATACAAACATGCCTGAAACTACAAAAGAGAAAATTTTGCAAAGAAATAAGAAAGTCCCAGGAAAAAAAAGATATAAAAAGAACTAAATGAAAATTTTTTAAATGTAAAAATGCAATAATCAGGATTTTTTTGAAGCCCTAAAGGGGTGATCTCAGAAACAGAATGCAGAGGATAGAGGACAGCATCAGGGAACATAAATACAAAACAGAAATTACCCAATCCAAACAACAAAGACAAAATAGATCTCTCCAAAAGAACAGTACCTCAAGGTCATGTAGGAATAGAACAAAAGATGTGATGTTTATTCCATCAGAGTCCAGAAAGAACACAAGCAAAAGAGAGGAACTGAAAAGATATTCAAAGAAATAATGGCTGACAGTGTCTTAAATACGGCAAAAGACATAAACCAACAAAGTAAAGAATCTGAGTGAATCCCAAATAAGGTAAATCAAAGAAATCCACACCAAGGCCATCACAGTCAAACTTCTGAACACAAAAGACAACACAGGAATCCTCAAAGCAGTGGAAGAGAAACGATACCTTACATTTGCACGTATTACATTTCTCATCCGAAACCATGCAGGCCAGAAGGAAGTGTCACAGTATTTTAAGTGCTGAAAAAACAACCGTTGACCCTGAAATCTATATCCAGTGAAAATAATCTTTAACAATGAAGGGGAAATCAAGTTTCATATGAAGCAAAGATAAAAGAATTTGTCACTAGCAGACTTACCCTAAAGGAACGGCTCTCAGAAGTTCCCTAAACAAAAGGAAAATGACTCACATCAAAATCTTAGGACAAAAGGAGGGAAGAGAGAAGAACAGAAAAAGTAAAAATGCATTTCCTTCTCTTGATTTTTCTAAATCATGTTTGATGGTTAAAGCAAAATGATAATATTTGATGCGGTTTTCACTGTATAAAGAGGAAATATTTTAAATGATTACAAATAAGAGAAAGTAAAAGTAAGATTCCTGCATTTCACTTAAATTGGTAAAAAGCTGATACCAATAGACCACGATAAGATATGTATATACAATGTGATACCTGAAACACTATAGAGAAGTGAAGATGGATTTCTAAAAAATGTTCAGTTCAATTTTTTTCATAAGAAGTCATGAAAAGCAAAACAGAGAAATGAAAATTAGAACAGAAAACAGAAAATGTCAGATTTAAAACCTAACGCTAAATGTAAATGGCTTGAAGACACCAGTTGAAAGACAGAGTTTGGTAAAGTGGATTAAAAATGTAACCTAACTAGGGGTGCCTGGATGGCTCAGCCGGTTAAGTGTCTAACTCTTTATTTGGGCTTGGGTCATGACCTCATGGTTCATGAGATAGAACTCCATGTCGGGCTCTGCACTGTCAGCATGGAGCCTGCTTGGGATTCTCTCTCTCCCTCCATCTCTGCTCCTCCCCTCCCCCCACCTCAAAATTAAAAAAAACCTTGAAAACAAAAAATAACCTAACTAGTTGTTGTTTACAGGAAACACACCAAATGTAATGACATAGGAAAGTTGAAAGAACTATGAAATCTGTGAAAAAAACAGATAGTTATATTTTGCTGTGGGCAAGATGCAGAGCAAGGCCTCCAAAACCGATTTCTATTCTCTGTCTCATTATCTGCATGAACTTACAGTCTCTACCCTTTATTTTGCATAATCAGTTAAATGAGAGTTTTCCCTAAGGGGCTCCTAAATTCCCTTTCAGCTTCCAGAGTTACAAAACAGATGATTATTTTGAATGAACCGGAATTCACTTTAGTCAGAGGAGATGCCGTCAGGCAACTCCGATTTCCCACTCCTCCCCTGTAGCACAGCAGAGAGCCACGCACGAACTGCGTGGAAGCAAAGTGAGGAAACATACAGAAAATGTTGGCCTTCCTTCCACATTGGGAGACTTCAGGACTGCCCTGTTTCCACTACATAGTGATGTTTCACCTGTCGTAAAATTACAATGTTTCTGGTTTGCGACCTCCATTTGCAGTATTAAATGTTTCCTGAAACACTATGGTCAGCACTAAGACTTAACTGCTAAGTAACAAACAAGGTTTTAGTGTAACTAGAAAAATGCATGAAGCATTCATTTTGTCATACGGCCTACAGACTTCTCCTGGTTTTCCCTGTTATGGGAACAAGCTAATGACTAGCTCAAGTGTAACTACAATTGGCTGTCGCTCAGCAAATATCTGTTGAATCCTCTCTACGTGCCAGACACAGTCCTAATCTGTGAGGCAACCATGCTGGGCTGTGATCCCTTCTCTTGAGTCTGACTGTGTGACTAAGACAATTTACTATAAGTCTAAATATAAGGTATGTGGTTAAGTGTAACCATGGGAGACAATGTAATGAGAGTGGACTCTGCCACCTTGGTGTGAGCACGTGCCATCCACGTGACCTCTCCACGCTTCAATATCTTCACTTCAAAATAAAGATGTAAGGATTATTCTACTTTTATATTTTTAATGTTTATTTTTGAGAGAAAAAGAGAGAGACAGAAAGAGTGTGAGCAGGGGAGAGGAAGGGAAAGAGCGAGACACAGAATCTGAAGCAGGCTCCAAGCTCCGAGCTGTCAGCACAGAGCCCGACGCCGGGCTCGAACCCACAAACCACGAGATCATGACCTGAACTGAAGTTGGACACTTAACCAACTGAGCCACCCAGGCACCCCTATTTAGTTTTTAAATGTTTGTTTATTTTAAGAGAGAGAGAAAGCGTGCAGGCGAGCCAGGGAGTGGTAGAGAGAGAACCCCAAGCAGGCTCCGTGCTGTCAGCACAGAGCCTGAGGTGGGGCTTGATCCCAGGAACCTTGAGATCATGACCTGAGCCAAAATCAAGAATCAGATACCTAACTGACTGTGCCACTCAGGCACCCCAGAGACAGAAGGGTTATTTTAAAGACTGAATGACAGTACTATGTGCATGGCCTGTAATAAAGGTTCACTAAAACTGGTTATTGCTAGTGTTGTTATGCAAATTACATCAGTTTTGCAATAGAAGTTGAAGACAAAACACAGCACAGAGGTAGGAACAACAGAAGTTGAAGACAAAACACAGCACAGAGGTAGGAACAACAGAAGTTGAAGACAAAACACAGCACAGAGGTAGGAGCATTGCCTTCCTAAATATCTACTCATCGAAGTAGCATTGGGTAAGAAAGCCCGAAGGAGGCAGAGTGGACTGAGAGAAGTTTAGAATCCAGTAAAGCAGAGTTCACGTCTCAGCCCAGCCATAGGCTTCGTGAGTTTGGCAACTTCCTAAGCTTTTCTGAGTTTTAGTGTTTTCCTGTACAAATGGAGACAACCTGTCTTGCAGTGTTCAGGGCAATATCTGTGAAGCTAACACCTAGAGTGCTGCGTACAGGGCCCAGCATACGAAGAATCTGCCATAAAAGGCAGTAAATGTGATAATGAGGAAGAGGGGTGTATAAGTGGATAAGGTTTGAATCAGGACCCGAAGTTCTGATCCACAGTAAGTGAGAATTCTTTTACTTGGAGACATACTAACTCTCGAACTGGTAGTAGAGGCTCTGCAGGCTTCTCTGTTTCTCTCGGTCTCCATCCTTGTTCAGACTTCAGCCACGCTGAGAGTCTTCCCACGGACCTTGCTTCACTTAGGAAGCACAGGGACGCTGAAGACGGACGGACGGGTGAAACAGAACCTCCGCATCTTCTCCGTTAGTGACACAGATGGCTCCTTTTAAAACCACACCAGGCAGAGTTTTACCTTTTACGTTTTAAAGTCAGAAGTCATAAATTCTTATCATCTGTCTCCACGTTCAAATACTAAGACTGTCACATGGCCACAGTTCTGGGAGGAAGGGCCCCCTGGGTTATTGTAAAACTAGATGGTTATGATGGACAGTTCACGCTAATGAAGGTAGGCTTCCAGTCAGGAAGTGGAGTCACTCCCTGCGGTGAGGCCGTTAAGTAGCCAGGAATGAGACGTGTCTGTAATTAGAGAGGCATTAGGCGTTAGTGATCCCAGTGACCAGGGAGCCTGTGCCCGGTGGACTAGTCAGACTGGCTGGCTACCCACCCGGAGCAATTTCCTCCATCTTTCAAAGTCCGAAGCAATGTAATGAGGGGTGGGCTAACAAATTCCACTGAGCTAAAATCATCCATTCAAAAACAATAAGAACTCTTGTGAAAAACAGACTCGGAAACTGCGTACGCGTAGAGCAAGAACAAAGCGAAACAAAAATCCATGGTATCCAGAAAACCAGCAGATTGATAAGGCGAAACAAGGCAAAAGCAACGGTCACAACTATGAGTAGCAAATCACAGAGTAATTTCACCCCATTGTTCATCTTAATCCTTCACAGGATCTGAAAATAAAACAGCCAAGAAGTCCAGGACGAGTCATTACATTTTTCTGGAATATGTATTTATTAAGAATGCAGAAAGTGTTCGATGTCAAGGGCCCCAGCATAATCATCAAGAACATTTTGAAAATGGGAGTTTTGGAAAAGACGGCAGAAATGTTACTTTACCTTCATTGTTTAACCGATGAAAAAAGTCAAAGCAGGGAGGAACAGAAGGAGAATTGATGTAACCTCCGCTATTATTAAGATGCATATTTTCCTGTGCATTTTCTAGCCTTGATTTCTCATTCTTTTCCTTATTTGATCCACTGAGACAGTGACGTATCATTACTCACTTGTTACACACAAGAACACTAAATACCAGAGAGGATGAATACATTTTAAATGCCCATCTTTGAAATCAGCTCCCTCTGAAGCTGGGTTCCTAATAAGTACACAGCATGTGTCTCGTCTAATATTTCAGAGCTGCCAGTATTGGTAGAGCCAGAATTGAGATCCAGATTCTGTGGTGTCAGGCATCCCCCCTGGTAGGCCAGACTGCAAGCCTATAAATTCTGAACACATCTCTGTGGACTGTTTGCTTCTAGTTGTGGAAATTCAATGGTATTAAAAAGGAAAATTCCCTGGAAGAAGTGAGTTAATCCAGAAACTGTCCAGTGGTACTGTAATAATTTTCCTTGTTTATTTACATATTTCATCTGTTGTGTTCATCGGTTTATCCGTATTTCCTAGAACAGAGCCTGGAACACCGTAAGTGCCTAATTAATAGCTTTTAGGATGAGCGACTTTATTATGTGTCTACAATATGCTGCTAAACCCTGTTTAAGGGGCTAGGACAATGGTGAAGAAATAAAGGTTCTACAATATGGAACTTCTAGTAGTTGAGAGAGATAGTAAGTGAGCACACAAATACCAAAATAATTTTCAAAAGAAGGTTATGCAGAAAATAAAATGGGACAATGTGACACAGCGTAAGTTGGTGGGCACCTCGGGGGAGTTCTTTTCGAAGTGTTGGATGCTTGAGCTGAACTCTAAATCTCAAGAAGAATGCAGCTGTATGAAAATCTGCGGGGAGAGGAATTCCAGATAGAGAGGACAGCAGGTGCACATGCTCTAAGGCTGGAATAAGTTGGGGGACTTTGAGGAAGAGAAGGAAGTGTGGCTTGAGCTGAGAGGATGCACAGGAATGTGAAAGGAAGGGAGGCAGAAGACGTAGGTGCAGGATGGAGACTGGCGGTCCCTGGGGGACTTCAAAAATACTGATGCCCATTATAGATTCCAGTTATAAGGGAGACCATACATTTCCCTGTTTGACTTGTGTCATTTAGCATCATGCCCTCAGGTTTTATCCATGCTGTTGCAAGGGCCAGGATTTCCTTCTTCTTCTTGCAGCTGATTAATATTCTATTATATGTGTTACATATATCACATTTTCTTTATCCATTCCTCCATCAATAGACTTAGCTTGGCCACTGGGAATAATGTGGCAATGAATGTGGCGATGTAGATATCTCTTCACAGTACTGATTTCGTTTCTTTGGGGCCAGGAGCTGGGGAGGTGGGGGAAATGGGGAAATGTTGGTCAAAGTGTATAAATTTTCAATTGTAAGATGAGTAAGTTCTGAGGGATCTAATGTACAGCATGGTGACCACAGCTAACAATATTGTATACTTGAAATCTGCTAAGATAGCAGATATTAAATGTTCTCATCACACACACAAATGGTAACTATGTGATGTGATGAGTATGTTACTAATCTTACTGTGGTAATCATTTCACAATATGCATGTATATAATTTATAATTTAAAATTTTTAATATTTATTTTTGAGAGAGGGATAGAGCATGAGTGGGGTAGGGACAGAGAGAGAGGGAGACACAGAATCCGAAGCAGGCTCCAGGCTCCTAGCTGTCAGCACAAAGCCCAACACAGGGCTCGAACTCACAAACCGAGAGATCTTGACCTGTATGGAAGTTGGACAGTTAACCGACTGAGCCACCCCAGCACCCCTAAAATTTTACATTGATAATTAACCAGTTTGTCTAGATTGAGCTGTGCAAAAGGAGTATTTTTAAAAGCTATTTTTGTAATTTGGGGGCTATCTCCTCAAACAAAATTGGTTGGGAGAACCATTTACTTCAAGCATTTGGCAACTGTAGGCAGACAAGGCAGGTAACTCAGACTAATTATCATACCTTTTTTGCCGAATATATGTGTGCATTTAAAAGAATAATGTGCTTCAACCTCTCATTTTCTCTGTTGGAGCACAGTCTGCCCCTATTTATTTTAATGCTTTTGGTTGCTGTTGGTAACTATGATCTTATGTTTCTGTTGATTCAATTTTAAAGATCGTACTTCATTAGATTACAAAAAGAGGGGGAAAGAAAAGCACCTTCAAATATTTAGATTAAAGCGTCCTGTGTAGTAAGAGTCTGATTGTCAATTACAATAAACTTTGTGTGAGGAAACAGAGATCAACAGTAAAACCACAGAAAATGTCTTCCCCACCCGCCCCCACCCGCCTCTCCTTCAGTGGGTGGGGTTTCCTTTGGGGTAATGGCCGTGGGCTTGTCAGCCAGCCCTCCCAGTCACTGGTGCTCCCGCTCACCCCTCACAATGTACTTCGCAGTCCTGTTCCATCAGAGAGAAAGCACTTTCCTTTACTGCTAATTAGAGTAGCCATGTTTCCTCAGGCGCAGGCAGCATTCTGAGGGGTGATGTAACCCAAAACCAGGGTTGTGTGATAAGTCAGTACAATTTAATGCAATAGAGAAGGCATTATTTTCTCTGGGGAATACACGATACTCCTTCTGTATCAGACAGAAAGGCTGAAAGCATTAAAGGCATTTTGTTTTCCCCCTTAGATTATAAAGATGGAGAGACAGACAGGAAATTCTTCCAGATTGCTAAATCAATCTAAGAAGGTTTGTATACTAAAAACAATCACAGGCTTCTGACTCATTGTCAGACAATTTGTAAACAAACAGTTATCGATTCCTATCACTGCTCAGAAAGTGTGCTTGTGTGCTTGGGAACCGAAGCAGACATTACAAGTTGGTTACAAATATGGATGCATTTGAAAAAACAAACAAACAAACAAACAAACAAACAAAGTCAGGGAATGTGAACTGCGTTGTTCCCAAACATAAGCATTTTAATATGGGCTGCAGGAGAGCAACTCGACGACCTTGCAAGTCCCTAAGTTTAAGGCAAAAATTCTGTGGTTAAAATGCTCTTGGCCATTGTATTTATAGCTCTCAAAACTTCCCAAGGTTACAGGTTGCTGTTTTTAGATATCCTCAGTTTCAGTGCTACCAATTTTATCTAATGCTTTGGTTTATTTCGAGAGGGGGAGTAGTTTGGGGAGAAAAACATTCTGTTCCTATTGTTTTACTCAGAACGCAAAAGTGGGCATGTCTGAGGTTCACTCTAAGAAATAATATACTAGACAAGCGGTATGTTTAGTGTTTAAAAAAAGCTGTATCTGCTGGGGCTTATAAGCCCAAGGAAAAAAATTGCCTACATATTTTGAGAAAGGACAGTGAAATGTGTGCTTCTCTCTTTAAAAAAAAAAAATTAATGTTTATTTACTTTTGAGAGACAGACAAAGTGTGAGCAGGGAAGGGGCAGAGAGAGGGAGACCCAGAATGCAAAGCAGGCTCCAGGCTTCTGAGCTGTCAGCATAGGGCCCGACACAGGGCTCGAACCCACAAACTGGGAGATCATGACCTGAGCCGAAGTTGGACACTTAACTGACTGAGCCACCCAGGCGCCCCAAATGTGTGTTTCTCTTAAACACATCGATAAGTTCCCTAATACATGAAGTAGAGTGGTCTGCTGAGGGACCAGCCATGAGATATGGGGCAGTTGTGAAAACTCACCTGAAGTTCTCAAACCTGCTTTATTTTCTGAGGACTGAATCTATTCCACAGTAAAGCAGTCAGGGGCTTTTCAATAATTAAATCCACTGAGACTTAATGATTAGGACTCAAGCTTCTATTTCACAATGTACCCATTCTCAAAAATGTCAGCTAGCATTAGCTGTGAAAAATTCTTTTCTATGTGTCTGTGACACAGTCCCTTCCTAGGAAAAACTAAAAAAAACTGTACAGCACAACCTAGCAAAATAAGCACCATAAAGACAGTCCAAAAGGGAACCTCGAAAAGGGAAGGATGTGACAAAGATTTATTTGCTTATTTTGCTTTTTGTGTTTGAAATACTGAACTAAATAGATAGCCAAACAGTATACCTGGTAATAAAGATATACATTTTTGTAAATTACTGATTAAGCCTATTTTTAATAGATTAGAGATATTGCAATTTGCTCCAATGCAGTGACAGAACAGTTTTCAGTTTCCTGTTAGAGTAAATGCAACATTCAAAAGCATCTAACTTGCTAAATCAGATGGGAAAATCCCTGACATTGAGATTTGCCACTCTGAAACTTTTTCACTAAAATACCCATAATTAGTCCCGTAAATAGAAGAAACTTCTGCTCCTGAAGTGTGTGTTTAGTCTGAAAACAGACTCTCAAGACTTAATTTTTTCGAAGACTCCTATTTTATAACCGTATGGACTGTGGATGTTATTCTATCATACACACTTTGGTCTCTATATGTTCTCCACCAAGTGATAGTGTAAAATGATGCCATGAAGCCGTGCCGTCGTGTCGGACCTGACAAATCTTCCAGCCCAGAACAAAACAGATGGTAGAAATAAGCGTGTCTCCATTATAAAGAAACTCATTGGGGACAGTGGCACTAGACGGTACCTCGAGTTTTTTCCATATAAATAATGTATTCTAAAAAATGTACAACATTTATTGCAGATAAAGTAAAGTGTTTGGATTGGCTATTTTAAGGTCAACCCCAGACTAGAACCAAACCCACACTTGTTACATGACCTGAAAGAGGCCAAGTGGGCTGTGGTCACGATTGTGTATACAAACTGCCCACTCAGGGTGCCATGCCAGGGTTGCTGTGTGTGTGCCAGCCGTTACTGTTACACACGTGGAACTGTACACGCTTGTTCTGGGTATGGCAGCTGGAGCAGGTGCTGGCACCAGTGTGACGAACAGCCAGCCAGAAACAGGCTGATGACAGGAGGATGAATCAAGCAAACCGACATGTATCTATGTTACAAAGACTCTCGCTGTCTGGACGAACTAACTATACAATTGATTGCAAAATTGCAGTAACCATTGGAACATCCACGATACATCGTTTTAGGGACAGGACCTTCATTCCTGTCTGCTGACATATATTTTTCCATTAAAACAATCTATGATTGGGGCGCTTGGGTGGCTCAGTCGGTTAAGTGTGCCGCTCAGTTCAGGTCATGATCTCACGGTTCATGGGTTCAAGCCCTGCATCAGGCTCTGTGCTGATGGCTCAGAGCCTGAAGCCTGCTTTGGAGTCTGTGTCTCCCTCTCTCTCTGCCTCTCCCCCACTCTCACTCTGTCTCTCTCTGTCTCAAAAATAAATAAACATTAAAAAAATTTTAAAAAATCTATGATAGTGAAGCATCAATCCATCAATAAACTATAAATTCTCAATCAATTAGAATGCAAGACCAACTGAAGATTTTAAGATAACCTTAAAAATCATTCCAAAGGAGTAGGCACACACTGGCAAAATATGGTTCACAGCAATGTACAATTTACATAAGAGATTTGCATTCTTAAAAGGAAAGCATTTAAGCCCATTAGTGGATTTATCTTTTTAAACTTTTTTTTAATGTGTATTTATTTTTGAATGAGAGAGAGAGATAGAGAGACAGAGCACGAGCTGGGAGAGGGACAGAGAGAGAGAGACACACACAGAATCCGAAGCAGGCTCCAGGCTCTGAGCTGTCAGCACAGAGCCCAACACAGGGCTTGAACTCACGAACCACGAGATCCTGACCTGAGCCGAAGTCGGATGCTTACCCAATTGAGCCACCTAGGCACCTCTTATTTACATTTTCATTTTGCCTGAAAATGTGATGCAACTCAAAGCTCCCGTGGAACCCCAGTCCACAGAACTTAACCCAAAACTCCAATCACACGCAGTGGTAATTCTGCACACATCTCCTGGCCCTCTTTACAGATGAGGTGCCTGCGGTGGTAGCTTCACCATGTCCGATAAATGGAAAGGTCAGCTGACTCACTAAAGGAAAGAAATCAGGCAAAGCAAACTGTTGGTAACTGCGTCCTTCACTTTTCTGTCTGTAGTAGTAACACCACAATGTCATCCTCAGAACACATACTAAGAAAACAGGACATGTTTGGAAATTGACACCGGCACTCAGGATCAGAATTGGAAGACACTTTAATGAAATCTAAGGCAAACAAAATGCCATGTTAATAAAGCAGAAATTCCTGGTAAAATAAATGTCATATAATACTCATTTGTACACGTGTTATATGAAAGAACTCCTTCCTCACTGTAGTATTAAAAGGACTAATCTAGACATTTTGAGTGACATTCCAAGGTTAATGTTCCTAGTGAATGTCAGAGATTTTTAGAACCCTGGTTACCAATATTCTTTATACATCGTGTAAAAACGTAGACTAAAGGTGATGATATATTTATTATATATATAACAAAGTAGGGTGGCCATATAATTTATCATCAAGCCAGCACCCTTTTGGAGATGAAGGATGCTGATAATAACTGCATCAGGATACGGAGTATAAACGCAGATTTTCCTGGCCTAACAGAGACACTTGCTTCCCCTAGAAAGGGTTATCACAACTTCACGCACAGGACAGTAAGGGAGAAAGTTTCGGCTTGCTTCACAATCAGAGAAAATGTGAGGTTTTGCGAACTTAAATACATTCTCTGTCCCCATCTCATTAACAGCAGAATGTATGTCCCAAACATCAAGTGTGGAACAGGTGCTCACATGTGCTGTGATTATTTGGATACAGGGAACATACAGATATGGGGTAGTTTTGACCCAAGAAAATTAGAGTCAAAAGTCTAAGAACAAGGAAAGACCAAGGGAAGTAAGTTGATTCATAAGAGCTTTGTTATAATTTTAAATCATAGGACAAAGTCCTTGGAACTAATTTTTAACACAAGCTTTCACTAAAACTGAATTAAAATTATAAGTTAATTTTATAGATTCAGTTATGACTATCTAAGTATCCCACTGTTCAATATATTTGTTTCATAGCTGAACATAATGTGTATGTGTTTTTTTATTTTTTCTACATTATAAACTAGAACTTTTTCTTATTATATTTATTATGACTCCTATTAGAAAAAAACATATTCTATGAAGTGAGTTTACTCGGTTATTTGCATGACATTTTAACCCGAAGTTGTGATTGCTTGTCAAAGGGTAACAGGAATAAACATTTTCTCATTTATCCTCTCACTCAATAAATATTCATCACAATGATTCTCAAAATTAGCAGAAATAAGAGTTAACCTGGAGTGAGGGCTAGTCACAGCACAGCTTACTGGAGCCTGCCTTCAGAGTTTCAGATTCAGGGGGAATTCAGTAGGGTCTAAGAATTGGCATTTCTAACATGTTTCTAAAAAGTTGCCAGGTCATTCTACCGCTGCCGGTCTGGGCGCTACACTTTGAGAAATGCTGATGTATTGAACATACAATATTTGCCGAGTGCTGTGTGCTGGGGAGACAGCAATAAATGGCAAAACAGGCAAACATCCCTGACCTCAGGGACTGTATGTTCTAGTGGACGGAGACATCCAATAAATATGTAATTAAAATATATGGCATGTTAGGTAGTAGTAAATGGCATGCCGTGAAGAAAACAATACAAGAAGCGGAATGTTTGATGAAGTGTGGGGGGGGGGGGGAGGTGCGATGAACAGGGTGGTCTGAGAGGCCTTACTCAGCAGGTGAGATTCAGCCGAAGACTTCAGAGAGCTGGAGGGTGAGTTAGAGACGTCTGGAGGGACAGTCAGTTCAAAGGCAGCGAGGCTGGAACGCCTGGCCGAGGTTAAAGAACAGGAGGAAGAGCAGAAAGGGTGGGGTTGGGGGAGTGACCAGGAGAAGAAGGGGACAAGGCAGGGAGGCAGTGGGAAAACCATCCAGGTGGGGCCTTGACAGACCCCAGAGCGGTCTTCGGCTTTTGTTCTGGGCAACGAGTAAAAATGGGTAAAAATTTGAGCAGAGAAATGGCCTTAGCTGATGTGCATTTTCATGGCTGAAAATAAGACTGGAATACCAGAAGTCGGTGTGGGCTGGATGTACATTTGGGAGCCACCATCACACTGGTGTTTATAACTGTGAAACTCATGAGCTCACCAAAGAATGAGTGAATCCACAGAGGAGAAGTCGTCCAAGAACTGGCCCTGGGGAAATCCAACTTTAGAGGCCAGATAAAATAAGACAACAGCAAAGAGGCTGAGAAGGAGCAGCCTTGAAGTAGGGTGAAAACCAGCAGATACTGGCATTCTGGAAACCAAGTGAAGGGGTGAATCATTAGGAAGGTGATTCTCAGCTGCTCGTAGATCAACTAAGGAGAGTGACGGGAACGAGCTCCTCACCCAAGCAGTGCGAAATCAGGTGGTGACATTGGTGAGAGCTGCTTCAATGGTGAGGTGGAGACTGAAGCTTGACTCGAGCATTTCAACGTGTGGATGGGAAGCCAGGGTGGAGAGAGACAGTGCATGCAGGCAACCCATTCTTGAGTTCTGCTGTCAGAGGAGAGACACATGGCGGGAGGGTGGTGACAGCTGGAGTAAATGTTAGAGCAAGGAGAGGGTTTGCTTGGCTAAGATGGGAGAAGGTACTGAAAATCTGTAAGCTGGTGGTTATAATCCAGTAGAAGGAGAAACATTGATGGTGCAGAGAAACAGCAGATCATACTGGCACGATACGCTCGAGGAGGAGGGAGAGCTGAGGTCTTATGCGCAGGGAGAAGTTACATCAAAACACAAACGTTCATCCATAGTCACAGGAAGGGAGACACAATACGTGGTGTAGATGCAGGTGCATTAGGAGCAGTGGTGGGTGTTCCAGGGGAAATAGGATCACCGACTGAGAAAAAGCACAAGAAAGAGACGCCAGAAGGTTTGAGGAGAGAGGAGGAGGTTTAAATATCCTCTAGTTGAGAGAGAGAAAAAGAACGAGA
Organism: Panthera tigris; assembly: GCF_018350195.1. Classification (NCBI taxonomy): domain Eukaryota; kingdom Metazoa; phylum Chordata; class Mammalia; order Carnivora; family Felidae; genus Panthera; species Panthera tigris. The sequence continues at coordinate 4,524,557 of NC_056670.1, forward strand.
GGAGAGAGATTGAGAGATTGAGCTTCATTAGACGGAGAAGTGGAAGTAGAATGGCTGGCAACACGAATACAATCCATCTGACATTTTGAAATTATTCCATTTAATATCTCCTGGGGATTTTTCCAAGTATTCGTAAAGCTACTCATCAGAGCAACATATAACTTCCCACGATCTCCCTTATTTAGAAACTTGGCAAAAAAGGAAGGTCATTTGTGGGATCCATCCGTGAGTCTCTCCATACAGAAATACACTCAACTGGGATTTCAAAATAAATTAGGATAAAACACACTAGTGAATTCTTGCTTTGTGAGATTTAATATAAAAATATGATGGATAAATTAGTATTGTATTTAGTGCTGTATCTCTTTGCCATCTGTGAAAACTTCAAAAACAGAAGTGTCTTAGTTGAGGTGAAAGATATTAAGGAGACAGGAACTTTCACGT